>NC_069500.1:288040111-288340111 GCF_027579735.1 Bombina bombina
TGATTTCCTTGACGTAAATCCAGGAGAGTTGCTTCAGCAGCGGATGACCTTCCAGGTTTATCGAATACGTTTGAGAATGTAGATAGAAATGTATCAACATCCAACAGTATAGGATCATTCTTTTCTAGCAAAGGTGACACCCAAGCCAAGGCTTTTCCTTTCATTAAGGAAATAAGAAACGTGATTCTAGAAGAGGCAGTAGCAAAGAGAGTAGGGCTATTTCGGAAATGAAGACGGCATTGATTCAAAAAGCCTCTACATTCTTCAGAATTCCCATCATATTTATCCGGAAGAGGAATCCTGGGACTTAGTTGTACCTGAGACTGATTGTTAGGAATCGGAGGAGGTAATGCCTCAATCGGATTTGGATTGGGATTAGGATTGGGAGGTGCGGTAGCAACCAAATTTTGTAATAGAGCAGTAATTTGATCAAGTTTAGTGTCCAGAGACTGCAAGTGAGTGGCATGAGAACCCAAGAGCTGTCCCTGGTGAGCCACGGCCATAGATAATTCAGTGGGGTCCATTTTTATGGCCCGTTTGTAATGTCAGCCGCTCTGGAATCAATCCGGGATGTAACCCAACTGCTAGCGTGAATTGAAAGCACACGCTAGCACACTGAGAAATATCCAGGACGTGACCCACTCAGGAAGCAGATTAGAAGATAACAAAAATGAATATTGTTCCAGAATGCAGGAAAGCCACAAAGGATAAAACGTCCCTTTAAGTAGTACAAAGAACAAAAAGGAAATGCTCTTACTTTGAAGCTTCTGAAAAAGGTCCTCTTTAGCAGGCTTGTAAAACAAAGGAAAAGTTCTCTTTTGCAGCTTGTAAAAGTATAATGTCCCTTTAAGCAGGTTTATAACAAACAGAAAGGCAAAGTTCTCTTTTGCAGCTTGTAAAAGTAAATGTCCCTTTTAAGCAGGTGTATAACAAACAGAAAGGCAAAGTTCTCTTTTGCAGCTTGTAAAAGTATAATGTCCCTTTAAGCAGGTTTATAACAAACAGAAAGGCAAAGTTCTCTTTTGCAGCTTGTAAAAGTAAATGTCCCTTTTAAGCAGGTGTATAACAAACAGAAAGGCAAAGTTCTCTTTTGCAGCTTGTAAAAGTAAATGTCCCTTTTAAGCAGGTGTATAACAAACAGAAAGGCAAAGTTCTCTTTTGCAGCTTGTAAAAGTAAAATGTCCCTTTAAGCAGGTCTTGTTTAACAAAGAATAGGTTTAAAGGTAAAGGCCAAAGCAAGGTCAGGCAGGCAGAAGTCGGCATCCAAATATCAGCAAAAGGTATAGGCAAAAGACAGGGTCAGGCAAGCAGAAGTCGGCATCCAAGTGTCAGCAAAAGGGTAATAGCTACAGGCAAGGTCAGGCAGGCAGAAGTCAATGTCCAAATATCAGCAAGTAGGGATTAGGCAAGAGGCTTGGTCAGGCAGGCAGAAGTCGGTACACAGAAGAATAAAACTGATATGGTACTCACAATCCAGGGAAACAAACAAACGGGCCCAGATTCAGATCTCCCGCCGAGATTTAAAGGGCAGGAGCGAAACCGTCATCAGAGGGGTGAGAGAGAAAGCGTCATGTTGCTAAGCAACATGACGTCAGAGACACAGAGGAGTTCCGGGAGCCGCGGCGACACGGCGATGAACGGAAGCGCTCATGACAGGTATCTTTGTTACAAAGAATGAAAAGAACCATATAAAAGATATGACTGAGATTGTCAGGCAGAAAGTAAGGCAGAAATGAAAGTACTGTCTTTCCATTGAAATTCTCCGGAACTTCTACAAGAGGAACATGAAAATATACATCCTTTAAATCTACAGAAGCTTTAAAATGGTTTTGCTGAACAGCTGTTATGTTTGTTTGAACATATTTGATCTTGAATCTTTGAATTTCAACAAACATTTTTAAATGCTTTAGATACAAAACTGGCAGAAGAGTTTTTGGAATATAAAATGGACTGGAATACAATAGAATATTTTTCTGGTAACTAAGGCTCCCTATACTTTCTTTGATTATCACAAAGTGGAAACTTACTCATGTATTATAAGTTTATGGTTAACCCATGCACTTGAGTAATAATAACATTAATGTCAGAAAAATTAACCAAAATGAAAAATCATTGTGACTGCTCATACAAAGGGGTCACACAGTAGAAGTGCTGCTCAGGGCTTGCGGAACACTGCTGGTCCAAAGTGGAATTCGCCATTGATCCAATCAGCAGTAAAAGTCACACAATTCAAATTTGCAACTAGCAAAGGTTTAGATTCAGGACCAGTGATGCTCCACAGGTCCCTAGCCAATCTTTTACTGTGTGTTTAACCCCTTTGCAAAGGTTAAACACATAGTAGTTTAGGATCAATAGTCTTAAAATGACATGCTCTTACAATTTATACAATTTAGAGCATGTTATATTTTGACTATTATGGCCCTTTAAGGGAACTGAGATTGAGAGGTTTGTGTACTTACTGCCATCCGGTTCCCTCCCATCCCTGGATTGCCCTGGCAATGCCAAACTGTTTAGTTACCTTTTAAAGGCCTTTAGCCGTTAAAGGTTTCAGAACTGTTTCTTAACCTCTCCACTAGCTCTGAGCTGGCCTCAAGTGTGGGGGTGCGATCTGCTCTGAAAGCACCTCCTTCCCAGGAGGATATCACATGGTCATCATCCACACACAAAAAAAAATTGGCTCCATTTATCAAGATGTGATGCAGTTTTTGAGCTGTTTCTTAGCCTCTTCACCAGCTCTGATTTGGCAGTTTAAAATTACCCCAGACTGATCTCACCTGAGTGATTGACAGCCCCTGCTAGCCACCATCACAGGTGTGATAAGTTCCCTAATTAGGAACCTCCAAGAGGATATGATTACATTATACAAATATATACAGGGCCCATATAAGCAATCAGCAGCTGACCTGCTCATCAGTAGGACTGTACAAATAGGAAAAGGTCATCCATTGAGACTTGAGGTACAGATATTTCACCAACATCAATGTAAGGAATTCTATACAATAAAAACAGTAAGGATATGGAATTCTTTGACTAATTAAGTTGTTTTAGTAAATTCAGTAGAGGATTTAAAAAAAATGTCTATATCCTTTTTTGGCAAAATAGGATATACAGGGTAATAACAGTAATGACAGTATAGTAGTTTGATGATCCAAGGTGAAATTTGATTGCCACTTGGGAGTCAAGATTGATTTTGTCTCTTTAAAGCACAATTGGAAATCTCTTCAATTTGGGCCCCTTTTTTATTAACAGTAACAGGATACGGTGTAAAAAGTTCGACCTTGATGGACATTAGTCTAATCAAGCTATTTTATATTACTATGTAACATTACACAACAGTAAATATTTGAAATGTATATTTGTTTGATTACTTAAAAATACTATTGATTAGATATTTTTTTAAATCAAATTAAGCAAGACACACCGACGAGAAACAGCCTGCTTGGGTTTGTCAGGCTCGCAGTCTGTTGATATTAAAACAAGGGGCTGACCTGCGAAGTGCCAGCGAGTAGCAATGTGTCTCTCCAAGGAAATAATAGGGATCACAGCTTCTGCAAAAGTCAGCCAACATTGCCACTCATCTGCACATTCAGCAGAAGGGGGGCCGTATTTGAAGTGTTGTTACACAACACAAACAGTGCGTTCATTGAAACAAAAAGAGGTTTCTCTTCAGGAACACTTTAAATAATGCATACTTAAACTAACTGTAACTAAACCTATACTACCTGCCTCACACTGGAAAATCTCACCAAATATGGCTGAAAACCTATACCTAACCTGCAGGGCAGCTCTTGGAATATGTCACACGACTGGTGATGTTAGCTCATTATAATGCAGATTACTCACCTGCAACACTCAGCTAACTCCCACCGAACGCCTATATCTACGTCATATCTATGATCTACCTTACTAATAAGGACACAAAAATCCTATTATAACTATAGGAGTTATGTCGATACATGTATATAAAATGTACCCTATTGCACAATGCAATACTATATGTATTTTAACTATTGCATTGATTTTAAGGCACAAAGGATCACTTTTGAACATCTCACCACATCATGGAACTTTCGATGATCAGGGGCCCTAGTTATTATTGTTTCTTGTTTCATCCCCAAAACCAATACTTCAAAAATATTTCCTTATGATCAAATCTGCAAGTAACATCTTCCTAATACTGGGTAAGCATCTGTTTATATACTTTAATACTTGAAACACATTTTAAAGGATGTTGATTATACAGATTGACAATTTTATATGAATTATAAAATCTTTCAAATAAATATTTCCCAGTGCTTATGCAGATTTTAGTACAAATGTTTGCGGAGTTTACAGTTTACCATGTAAATTAACTGCTATAAAAAGGACATAATATAAAGCTAAGATCTTCCGTTTAATATTGTAATGCATCTACATTTTTCATAACTGCCTCAATCCTTTGGACACCCACTTTCCCAGGAAACAGATATGGATGGTTTTATCTCAAAGAGGAAACAGACTTCTATCCTGCACATTATTTGCTCATTAACAACTTTGCTGAGTTG
Source organism: Bombina bombina (assembly GCF_027579735.1). Taxonomy (NCBI): domain Eukaryota; kingdom Metazoa; phylum Chordata; class Amphibia; order Anura; family Bombinatoridae; genus Bombina; species Bombina bombina. The sequence continues at coordinate 288,044,656 of NC_069500.1, forward strand.
TACATTTTGCTAAAAATAATGTATATGGCCACGCTGCAGCTACTAACTTAGGGCTAAATTACGAGCGGAGCAGTAATTACCTCTCCCACTCGCACAATAGCTCTGCTCGACTTCTGTTCTTTGCGGGCGTCGGGTAGATCACGTATTACAAGTTGAAAATAAATATTTTGCGCTCGCACGCTAACCTGATGCACTCAAAGAGCAAAAATTACAATATCATGTTAATGTACTCTCTCATTGACCACCACATACGCCTCACAAAGTACCCACTATACTATTAACCCCTAAACTGCCACGACCCCATTCCGAAGTAACCCATTACACTATTAAGCCTTAAACTGCCACAACCCCATCACAAAGTAACCCACTACACTTTTAACCCCTAAATTGCCAGTACCTTATCAAAAAGTTACCCACTACTATTAAACTCTAAACCACCACAAACCCATTGCTAAGAAACCCACTAACATCTAAATTCCCCAACACCCCTTAAGTTACCCCAAAACAGACTACCCTTACCTGTAAAAAAAAAAACACCTAACAGTACTAAACTTACCTAAAAATAAAATAACCTTACCTTTAAAAATAAAAAACCTAATTTTACCTTAAAACTAACAAAACTAACATTACTTACTTAAAAAAACTACCATTACAAAGAAAAAAAAACTATCATTACAAAAGAACAACAAAAAAATACCAAAAATAAAAAAGAGCCTATTCTAAAACCCACCCCAAAATAAAAACCTATACTAACATTAAGCTACAGAAAGAAAAAATGAGTTATGCCAATTCTAAGCTCGCGGTAACAATTAGTGTTATAAAATTAACCAGTGATAAGATCTCTGACTAATTTTATAAATGTGCCCCAAATGCCCCCAAAATACAGCGGTGTGTATTTTATTAAAAAAAATAAAAATTATAGCATTTTTATTTTTTAATAAAATAACTGCAATAGGCAGTTTTTGGGGGCTAAAGTTGGCGGGTGCGGGGTGTTAGAAAAAAAACATAATTGAAAAGTACCTTTACATTCCGGTCTGTGGGAACTGTGTGTTCCCAGTAAATATATATGTATATGAATATATAAATATTTATTTAGGTGTTAATATGTGTATATATACACATATTAACACATAAGTATATATTCATATACATACTGTATATATATTAAGGATCTGCCTCCCATCGCTGAGCTACTTACCCAATTTGCTGCACTAATTCTCATGCCATGTCTCACAGCATGAAAACGAGGCTTCCAATGTAGCATATGGAAGAGCGCACATTAACATGCGCTGTTATTACTCAGTTGAGCACAAGTATCGCTTTAGTGTAAGCGATATTTTGTGCTCAACTCATAATCTTTACTAGCCAAGAAGGATTTTCCCATATTTCCCAATCACTTATTAAACTAAAAGCTTTATCTTATTCTTTGGCGTTAATGTTAAAAGTAACATGGAATCACAGGGACTGACAAAATCTTTAAAAACAAAATAATCTAAACTGAGCCCCAGTCTCTTCACCTTATGAGAAATCCATAACATTTGTATATATGGGTAGAATTAATTAACCAGAAAGCAGAATTTAACTGTTTATCCCTTCAAAAACACGTAGACCTCTCTAAAAAAATTATCATAACAAGAAGAACTAAAACATAAAAGAAATCACCTTGATCCGAACATCTTGACAGAATTACTATCTATTAGAAATAAACTGAAGCAGCTCTTAGTGCAAGATTACCAAATCAAAGAAATCAAATGTGAGCAGAATTTTTTTTTATGAGGGAAATAAAGCAGGGAAAATGTTAGCTAGAGCTTTAAAGAAAAAGAAACTGGAATATTTTATACATGAATTGAACACACCACAGAAAACTAAGATTCATTCCACTCCACATATAATCAAACAATTCTGTGTGTATTATTCAAATTTATATAACATAAACACAAATGATCATCAAATGGCTGCTTCATTAATATCTACAGTCTATCATGTTACCTACATTACCACCAGAACCGGTAGATGAGTTAGATGCTCCCATCAACATACGGAAATGTTAACAACTTTGAAAGATATGAACTCAGGGAATAGTCCGGGCCCAGAAAGTTTTATGGTTAAATACTATCAAACATTTGCTGAAATACTTTCTTCACATTTACTAGACTTATTTGATAAAGTTGGAAAAGATGCCTCATTCCCCCACATCATGGTGGAGGCCCATCTTACAGTCATTTCTAAACCAGGCAAATCCCCTGATTCACCTTCTAAATTTACACCCATCTCTCTACTTAATGTAGATGTGAAAGTTTTTGCAAAAATATTAGCCTTGAGAATTAATAGAGTGCTACCAACCCTTATCCACACCAATCAAGTTGGTTTTGTCCCGGGACGTGAAGCAAGGTACAATACCATAAAAATAATTAAACTTTTAGATTATGTACTTAAACATAAGATCCCAGCTATTTTCTTGTCACTTGATGCAGAAAAGGCATTTGTCAGGCTTAATTGCAGTTTTTTAAAGGCCACTCTTTATAGCTTGTGTTTTGGACATGCCCTAATTGAGAGAATCTTTGAACTTTATAAATGGCCAACAGTCAGAATTAAATTGAACTATTCCCTATCACCAAATTTCCCATCAACAATGGATGACCCTTGTCCCCATTGTTGTTTGCATTGACCAGGGAGATATTAGCCACAAAAATACACCAGAATGTAGATATTACAGGCATCAACATTGCAAAAACCCAATATAAATTTTTGTTATATGCCAGTGACATTAACGTTTACCTGCCTTTGGAAACAATTAAAGCAATATTTAAATAAAGAATTTGCAACTTATAGTAACTATTTAAAAAAAAAAAAATATGACAACATCTCACACATATATAACCCTGCATCACCAGTGCATGAAATACAAATGGAATACCACTTTCAATTTAGATCTAAATCCATAAAATATCTAGGAATACAAATAGCAACAGATAAGTCCTTATTATTTTCTTTAAATTACCTGACACTGTTACAAAATAATTTTCAAAGAACAAGAGAGCACCAACGCCGTTGAGTAAAACAAAGATTCTTTATTCCATAAAGTTAAAAACGTTTACAGGACAGCAGTACCCTGTAGTTAGTTAGATCAAGTGTAGAAAAATTGGCTTACGCGTTTCAGCATATAGCCGTAGTCATAGCCTATCATTTTGTGATACACTTCGGTTTAAAAAGTACTGCCTAAAATGTTATTGGTTATCCAAACTCCACCTCTAACTAATTAGCCAATGCCAGGCTTGGATTTTTGTTGTTAGTGTTCAGCACAATAATTGATTGCGAAAACATATGTACACAATAATCCCTATTCACAGGGCATGTGTGCTGACAAATAACAAAACAAAACTCAATAAGAAAAATACATTGCGGACACTAGTGAATGATGTTTTCTAGATACATTATATGTCCTATTACCCTCCGTTAAGCTATGTTGCTATTTAAGTGAGTAAGTTAGTATGACTCTCTATAACATATTCCCTAGTTACTCTTAATCCTTATTGGAGTGTAGCAACCAATAAATAAAGTAATAGGTTGCTTGATACAATATACAAAATACTGGATTAATAAGGATAGGTACAATGTAACATTGTTAACTATTAGATTACTTTGTTTTAATGTTTGTGGGAAATTGTTGTTAGTAAGATATGGAACAGATTAGGATGTTATGATTCTCAGAAAATGTCTGAGTATGGTGGGAAAGGGGTGATTCTATATTATCAATTTGTTTGACTAGAGAAAGATTATTATTTTATTCGTGTAAGTATAAAGGACCTTAAAGGAATGGAATACTGTCTCCTTTCTTGTTCAAACTATAACAATAATAATTGACACAGGTACCAAATTATTCCCAGTAGTTTATCAAGTCGTATTTGGAGTTCAGACCCTCTGGATGTCGTGTTCTGAGTCTGAACATCCAAAATGCTTCTCTTTTAGCCAACAATTTCTCAATATTACCTCCTCTTTTGGGAAGTTTCACTTTTTCTATTGCACACCATCGCAAGGTGTGTATAGATCCCTTGTGTCTGTTTTTAAAGTGACATACCAATGGAGTGCTAGACTTTCCTCTTGTAATAGTTGATAGATGTTCCCTTATTCGGGATTTTATGTCTCTAGAGGTGAGACCTATATATTGCATTCCACATTCTATGCAATATAGTAGATATACAACCTCTGTAGACATACAGTTCATACATGACTTTATCTTAAAAGTTTCTCCAGTCACATTGGAGGAGAAAGTTTTTGTTCTGGTAAGATGTTCACATGGTTTACATTTGTTATGTCCACAGGGGTACATACCATTATTAGTTAACCATGAGGAAGATCTGGCAGTCTCAGTTTTCAGCATTGTTGGGGACAATAGTGATCCCAATGTTGGACATTTTTTGGAGCTGCATCTAACACCTGTTTTAACAACTTCCACCAGTTTTTCATTAGCTTCCAAAATATGAAAGTGTTTCTTAATAATGTTTACAATCTCAGAATATTGATTGCTGTAATTGGTGGTAAAGTTGACCCCCTTAAACATTTCTTTGTCTGTGCCTTTTTCAGTTAGTAGGGATGACCTATTTATTTTGTCTACTTCTTTTTTAGCTTTTCTGATTACCATATTGGAATACCCCCTCTCTTTGAGTCTGTTTTCCAAAGCCATTGCTTCCTGTGAGAAATCACTCTCAAGAGTACAATTCCTCTTCAGGCGAATGAATTCACCTTTAGCTACTGCATGAGCTGTATGCTTCGGGTGACAACTTTTCCCATGAAGCAATGATTTGCCTGCTATTGCTTTTCTGTAGATCTTAGTAACAACTTGTTTATCATGAATGCCTTTAAGAGTTACATCTAGATAGTTAATCTCATCAGGTTTAGTTTCAAAAGTAAATTTTAAACCTATTTGATTCTCATTCAATCTATTGACAAATCTTGCCACATCCCCTGCCTCCCCTTTCCATATAAAGAGGAGGTCATCAATGTATCTAACATACAAGAGGATGTCCTTTTTGTATTCATTCCCATCTCCAAAGATGTGGAACTGCTCCCACCAACCTAAAAATAGGTTGGCATATGAGGGGGCAAATTTTAACGTTTACCTGCCTTTGGAAACAATTAAAGCAATATTTAAATAAAGAATTTGCAACTTATAGTAACTATTTAAAAAAAAAAATATGACAACATCTCACACATATATAACCCTGCATCACCAGTGCATGAAATACAAATGGAATACCACTTTCAATTTAGATCTAAATCCATAAAATATCTAGGAATACAAATAGCAACAGATAAGTCCTTATTATTTTCTTTAAATTACCTGACACTGTTACAAAATATACATAACAATTTGAGACAGTGTTGATTCTCCCTAAAATATTATACATATTCCAGGCTTTGCCCATTACATTGCCAGATAATTTCTTTAAAAAATTACAAAAAACTATTAATACCTATATTTGGATAAATCATTTGATCAGAGTATCTATAAACACTATTTATCTGCCAAAAGATAGAGGTGGTTTGGGGGTACCCACCCTGGTATATTATAAAGTTGCCTCCCAAGACAAACTTAATATTAATAGATCACTCACTCAATTTGAAACGTTATGTCATCAACAACATAATGTCAGAGGAACCCCTATCCATTATTTACCAGCAGATCCTTATATATCATTCCTGGCACCTGCCCTCTATAAATAGATGAAAGGGGGAACTTAGTTTGAAAATTTCAGACAAAGAATGGTCCCATATATTCCACCATATGGGGTCCTCCTTGTCATTTGTAGGCATCAAGGAAACAAATATGAAACTTCTTTATAGATGATAACTCATGCCCCATAGACTGGCATCAATATATCCAAGGTCCACAGCTTTAGGCTTGAGGGAATGCAGATAAATAGGTACTCTGTCCCATGTTTGGTGGGATTGACCCTTAAAATGCCCAAAATAAAATGTAAATTTAAAATTGCACTTATAAATATTATGCTTAAAGGGATACTAAACCCAAATTTTTTCTTTCGTGATTCAGATAGAGCAGACCATTTTCAGCAACTTTCTAATTTACTCCTATTATCACATTTTCTTCATTCTGTTGGTATCTTTATTTGAAATGCAATAATGTAAGTTTAGATGCCAGCCCATTTTTGGTGAATAACCTGGGTTATTCTTGCTGATTGGTGGATAAATTCATCCCCCAATAAAAAGTGCTGTCCATACCCCTGAACCAAAAAAGAAGCTTAGATACCTTCCTTTTCAAATAAAGATAGCAGGAGAACAAAGAAAAATTGATAATAGGAGTAAATTAGAAAATTGCTTAAAATTGCATGCTCTAGGTTTATTCTGATACTCTAGTCTGAGTTCCGGTGGAGGTGGAGCTACACAGGTGTGGCTGCACAGGTGTGCTACGCAGGTGTGGCTCAGATTGCAGCTCCAGGCCCACAGAATTTGGCGGTGGAACCCTGCACCTTGCTCCTGGCTAGTGAGCTACTATTCTTAGGCAGCTAAAAAGAATTACTCCGGAACCCCTCACAGTGGCTTGTCATTCCACTGGCACTTGTCCCCATCTATTTGGACTTTTTATATAGGCAATACCTGCCTGTCTCTTCAACTTAACTTGGACTTTTTTGTTCTACCCTCCAGCTCCGCATTGAGACTTGGGTCTCCATTTACCTGCCCTATGGAACCTTTCTCTGTATAAGGTAAAAAAGCTCCCTTCCCCCCTCTATCCTCCAGCAGACTCTGATTGACGAATTTGGACCCCCTGTGCCTCTTTTTGAGTAGACCTGCTGCTGACCGGTGGTCTCACCTGCTGGGTTGCTGGCCGGCCTCTCTGCTTCTTCTCTCCCTCCCCCACCGGTGCTGCGTGGGAGGGGGGTGACTCTCGCCCTGGAGCGGACTGTTGGTGGGGAGGCTGTTCCCTTCTGGCTCGCGGCAGCGCCCAGTGAGACGCCGGTCTCTCTCCTCCCACCGACGCTGCGTGAGGAGAGCTGGCTGCGGAAGCCGCACTTCGCAGAGGTACTGGAAGATAGAGGCAACGATCTCCTCTGCGCCGAGGGATACAACACAGAGGTGAGCAGCAGAACCAATGATCAAAGGGGTGAGTCTCATTCATAGTTTACTAACTTTGACATTAACAACGACATTGTAACACGAGAACTTTTTAAGAGGGGGGAATTGAAGGAAAATGGAGGGGGCCATCAGGGCTTAAAAATCTGAAACATCCTACTAAGGAAGGCACTTGAATACGAGAGTTAAGAAGATCGTGGGACACATTGTAAACTATTGCAGGGCTACCAGCAAAACTAACCTGGCATAAAAATCCCAGACCGCTTACAGTGACTTAAAGACCAGCTATAAAAGGGAGGCCACAACATCAACTGAGAGATTTCCTTTTACTACACTCGATAAAAACAGTGATAGAAGGCCATGGGATTACAAGCATACAATGATACACTAACCTACGTGTACTAATGGTCTAAAAACATATTGAAGCTACACTGAAAATAATTTCACTTGTTTTGGACTATTGGTTGATTTTTTTTTTCTTTTTTCTGAAAGTTATAACCAATGATTGCTGCTCTTATCTATGCTTTACTCTTCTGAATGAGGATTGGTTATATCATAGGTTTCTAGGCTATTTAAATTGCATATACTAAAAGGTTAAAAGCAAATCTGTTTTATATATAGCTTACTGAATCATATAAATATTCTCTGAAAGAACACTGCTTGTTTAGATATAACTGAAATAAGTTTTGAATCATCTAGGCTAAACCATAGGAAATTATATCTAGTTTGGTATTTTCTCTATTTTTTCTAGAGTGGCTAAGCGATGATAAGACTAGGCTTACAAAAAAGTGTTACCTGTGTAGATTAACTGATATATATTTTTTCTAAGATCGCCCTAAAACTCTTTAAACACCCCCTTGTAAGTTATCTTATTTGCAGGATTAATTGAATTAAGGAGGTGAATTGCCTCATTTCACTGCTCTCTAAATATTGCCTGAGCTAGCAGCCTATACTAAAATTTTTCTGGCCCAGGCTTGATGCTCCTTTTGCTAGTTCAGGTATTGGGGTATCTCATTCCTTTTTAACGAGTTCAGCGATTGGTATAGGAAAATCCTTACACACAGGTAAATAAAAAAGTGGTATTCTACCTAGGTGATTAACGTTCTGAAAAACCTTCTGCTAAAGCTCTGGGTCATCCTTTTTTTTTAATTTGAATTTAAATCAGATTGATGCTTACTTATTAAAGCACATTACTCTGGTAATTTTCACTTACCTGAGTTTAGTTGTATACTAAAATAAACACTTTTTTTTCATAAAGTCCAAGCGTAAAGCAAACATTTAGAAGCCTTAAATCAAAATTAATTTTTCCTGCTCTCCCCACATGGCTATATACTAGATTTCTAAGAGGACTGATTATGTTATAGGTTTCTAGGCTACTTATATTGCAGATACTAAAAGGTTAAAAGTAAATTTTTCACAGCTTACTGATTTATATAAATACTCTCTGAAAGAACACTGGTTGTTTAGATAAAACTGAAATAAGTTTTGAACTGCCTAGGTTAAACCACAGGAAATTATATTCAGTTTGGTATTTTTTCTATATTTCCATAGTGGCTAAATGATAAGACTAGGAATATGGGATAAGGTGTGTTACCTGTGTAGATTAGCTGATATAAATTTTTTCTAAAGATCGCCCTAAAACTTCCAAACACCCCCTTGTAAGTTATCTTATCTGCAGGATTAATTGAATTAAGGGGGTGAGTTGCTCTTTAAATACTGCCTGAGATAGCAGCCCATATTAAAATTTTCTTTGGATCAGGCTTGATACCCCCTTTGCTAACTCAGCTACCTGGGTGTCCCACTTCTCTTAATGAGCTTAGTGACTGGTATAGGAAAATCTTCACATGCTGGCAAACAAAAATTGACATTCTACTTAGGTGTATAATCTCCTGAAAAACCTTCTGCCAAAGTTTTGGGTCACCCCCTTTTTTTTTTTTTTTTTTTTTTTTGAATTTGAATTTAAATTAGATTAATGCTCACTTATTAAAGCACATTACCCTGGTAATTCTCACTTACTTGAGTTTAGCTGTACACTAAAATAAACACTTTTCTTCATAAAGCCCAAGTGTAAAGCCAACACTTAGAGGCCTTAAATTAAAATTAAATTTTCTTGCTCTTTCCACACGGCTATATACTAGATTTTTTAAATTATTACTTTTACTCTTGACTCACCCTTTTCTCACCACTCTACCACACCTGGTACATGGATAAGTTTCTTGGCATCTCGGCCAAAACACCTTCCCCAACTATGGCAGTAAGACATAGGGACAGAAAGCCTAAGGGCACGCAAGATCCAGTTGTCGATGCCCAATCTACCATGATAAACATAGCTACACCTGAAGCATTGAACATTCAGACTTTGGTTGTCAGTATCTCAGAGGCCCTCTCCCCCAAGTTTGATGCTTTAAAAGCAGAAATTAAACAAGATATAACGGCTTTAACACAAGAAATTAGACAATTTTCAGTAAGGTTACAGGAGGCTGAGCAGAGAGTGTCTGATTTGGAGGACCTCACTACCTCATATGGCTCTAAATTCGAAAACATGAGTACAAGTATTCCAAAAACCTTATCTAGGCTGGAAGACCTAGAAAATCGTAGTTATTGGAACAACATTAGAATAATAGGTCTCCCAGAAGAAAGCCAGTATGGGGACTTGGTCCTCTTTATCTCGGACACTCTCACTAAAGCTCTCAAATTTCCGGCGACACACCGTCAAGTCCTGGTAGAGAGGGCACACAGGCTTGGTCCACCCCGTACATCTAATAATAATTTTATCAGACCTAGACCTATAATTGCCAAACTACTTAACTATCAAGACAAACTTAAATTTTTACAACAATTCCGTAAAACTCAGCCACTTATTATTGATGGTGCTAAAATTTTAATTTTTCAGGATTTCTCGGCTGAGACAGCCTTAAAAAGGAAAGATCTGGCACCAATGTGCACTAAATTTATTAAACATGGCCTGGATGCCACCATCATTTTTCCTGCTAAACTTAAAGTAACAGTGAAGGATGTTACATATTTTTTTGCGGAGGCTGCCGCAGCAGTGAATTTTTTTACAACTTTGGACTTATCAGTACCAAAGGGGTTAGCTCTGGCAGAGTAGGCCTAATCATGGGTACAATTCCTTTATTTAGAGATAGATGGGGCACTTAGGGAAATTGCCTGAGCTCCCCCCCTCCCCCTTTTGGGGGTCTCACTGTGGTCCCCCTTCTTTTTTTTTTTTCTTCTTCCCCCCTTTTTTTTTTTTCCTCTTTCTCTTCTTCTCCCTCCTTGCTGCTTCAACGCAGAGTAGGTTTAAAACTACAAGAAAATAGAAAAACTTAGGATGGTATCATGGAACGTGGGAGGGATTTCTACCCCTATTAATCGAAAAGCTATACTGACACAATTAATGAAGTCCCAGACGGACATAGGGTTAATCCAAGAAACACACCTTAACTCAGAGGAATCCTCTAAACTCAAAACCTCATGGGTTAAAGAAGTGTTCTTTTCACCAAGTATTGGTAAAAAAAGGGGAGTAGCTATCTTAATAGGGAAAAAAGCCCAAATCGAGGTTGTGCACTGCGAGCCCGATCCGGAGGGAAGATTCGTTCTGTTAAAAATAAAACTCGCCCATGATACCTTTACACTATGTAATATATATGACATAGAATTTTGGAATAAAATACAATCTAAATTATTACTGTATAGTAAGGGACACCTCATTATTGGTGGGGATTTTAATATGGCGCCGCAATGTCCATTAGACAGGCTTCGAGAAACCACGAAACAGAAAAAACAGATAAAGGATAATTTAGAATTTAAAATGATCAAGAAAATAAAACAAAATTTAGCACTACGGGATATATGGCGTATTCAAAACCCTGATGTACAGGAATTTACTTGTCTTTCAAAAGCACATAAAACCCTCTCACGAATAGACTTATTCCTTATAGATGAGCGTATAGGGCCTACAACCGTGCAAGCAAGAATCCTTCCCATGACAATATCAGATCATGCCCCCATTTCTTTGCATATTCAGATGAAACGGCCGCAAATTAAATCTTTGCGATTTTTTTTTCCACATTACTTAGTAACGGATATGAAATTTAAAACTCATCTCAGGTCAAAATTTGAGGAATTTATACAGTTCAACCATGAACATATTGAACACCCAGAACTACTCTGGGATACCGCCAAGGCGGTTCTCAGAGGAGAAATATTAACCTATAATATCGCTCTAACTAAAAAATTAAAGACAAGAGAAAAAGAAATAAATAAGGCACTATCTAACTCATATAATAAATTCTTACTGCATAAAAATGCCTCAAACTGGGCTAAGTATGTGCGAGCTAAAGAAACTAGGGACACATTTATCTTAACTCAACAAGTGCAGAAAGAACTAAAAACTCAGGCTAAATTCTACAGATTTGGGAACAAATCTGGAAAGATGTTGTCTAGATTGGTTAATAATGAAAAAAAATATCCGTATATTGAAGAACTCTTAGATAAGGGAAAGCGAATTTTAGATCCTGATAGGATTGCAACTATATTAGTGAAATATTATCAAAATGTATATTCTGATAAGGGTTATGACCAAGATAAATCTGCAGAGTTTTGGAATAAGATTGTTAGCCCATCATTAACTGATGAATGCATCATCGGCCTTAATGCTCCTATATCGGTCCAAGAAGTAAAGTTGGCAATCTCTAAATCACCGATTAATAAGGCGGCTGGTCCGGATGGACTACCTAGCGAATTCTACAAAATACTAGTTGAAGAAAGTGCCCCATATTTAACAAACTTATACAACGAATATTATATTAAAGGCAAACCAGTCTCAGCCTCATTTTCCTTCTCCCACACAACCTTAATCCTTAAAGCAGGAAAAGATCCTAGGCTTAAAGAATCATATAGACCAATAGCCCTACTTAATTCAGACTACAAGATCTTAATGTCTATCTTAGCATCTAGACTACAGTTAATTCTGCCCAAAGTGATTCATCCGGATCAAGCCGGCTTTATGAGTGGACGAAACTCCTCGGCCAAAATTAGGGAGGTATTGGTTACTTTGGAATACTACGAAAAGATCTTGGCGGGGAGAGAGGAAGACCCTGGGGCATCAGATACTGCTATTCTGTCCATTGACGCAGAAAAAGCATTTGACTCTGTTACATTTAAACATCTTAACACATCTTTGTTGAAATTTGGAATTAAGGGCAAATTCCCCCAATTCGTAGAGAGTCTTTACAAAAGATCAGCTACAAGCTTGATAACTAACGGTATGATATCTCCATCAATAACTCTTGAAAGAGGAACGCGCCAGGGCTGCCCTCTCTCCCCGCTTTTGTTTAACATTGCCATTGAACCCTTGGCCATTATGATAAGGCAAAGTTTAGAGGGAATAAAGATCCTAAATCATGAGATGAAAATAGGTTTGTATGCAGATGATGTCTTGTTGTATTTATCAAATACCAAGGTTAATATTCCAAAACTGATGCAGATAATTGACCAATTCGGTACCTTCTCAGGGTATAAAATAAATGCATCTAAATCAGAAATCCTCTGGATCCGCAGGAGTAAGGATTCATGTTTGGAGAATCCATTTAAAAGAGTAATAGAATCATTTAAATACCTAGGAATAATTATTCCTGCGAACTCAGATTTGGTATATGAGCTTAACATTCCCCCAATTATTAACCAATTTAAGGAAAAACTTAGAACTTGGCAAAGTCTGCCACTTTCAATCTCAGGAAGGATAGCATTGGTCAAAATGATCCTCCTCCCGAAATTACTATATATACTGCAGAATATTCCAGTAATCCTTTTTGAAAGAGATATACGCATGATCAATGGCCTAATCAGACAATTTCTCTGGCAAGGGAAAAGAGCACGAATATCTCTTAATAAACTTACCCTTCCACGTGATTATGGGGGCTTAGCACTCCCAGACATTAGAGCATACAATCTTAGTTTTTTAGCGCGAATAGTGGCGCGTTGGATTCTGTCTAAAGATTACATTCTAAATAACCAACTGGAAGTTAATATATGTGATCCATACCATCCTTTATCCCTTATACATTCACCCCCTAAGGAGCTGCCCCTAGAAATTAAAAAATTAAAAGTTATCTATAATCCTATCAGGGCATGGTGGAAAATTGCAAAAATTCTTTCAATTAACTTTAAGGCTTCGCACTACCTTCCCCTGATAGGGAATCCAAAATTCCAACCTGGATTACATTCTGAGGTTTTTAATAGATGGCATACGAAAGGGCTAAATAGAATGATCTTGCTGATAGATGCTGATAGGAAAATTATTAAAACATTTGAAGCACTGAAAAGAGAATTTACTCTGCCTAACAAAGACTTCTTTGCCTACTTACAGGTAAGGCATTTCCTGGCTGAAATAGTCAGAGAAGAGGGCTGGGGTTGGAAACTAGGCAAGGTGGAAAACTGGCTTACACTTATGAAGGCTGATTACATGTCTATCTCTGTGGCCTATCAATTATTGGTTGGCAGTAGGGGCAACTGTAACCTGTCAAGGATTGCTGAAACATAGACTCTATTTCTACCACAGAATAGGGTCGACTCAAAAATCCTGCAACATTCTATAGGAAAAGTGGCTAAAATAACCTTGTCTGCCACATGGCGCGAAGCACATATTAAACTGCTCCACAGGGCATACTTCACTCCGGAGATGGGCTTTAAGGTGCACAACCTGGGTTTTAACAAATGCCCGAAATGTTCTCTCCCAGCTGCTAATATAGTGCATATGTTCTGGTCTTGCCCAAAAGTGAGAAATACCTGGCACAAACTTGAATATTGGCTGAATAAGGTATTGAAGATTCCACCTATATCTTTTACTTTATTTCAGATCATACTATGTATTGACAATTTAATTAAGCATCATCCTAATGATACATTGATATCTATCTCTATTTTAGCCACTAGATATTTAATATGCAAAAAATGGAAAATGTGCTCGGTACCAAGTGTGCAGGAAATTCAAAACTGCCTCAAGAAACAATGCTTATTAGAACAAAAAGACACAGACATTAACAACGAAGAGGACATTAGGAAATTCTTTAATAAATGGGCAATATATATTAAATCACTACCCGAAAATGATAGAGATTATATAATCTTTCCTTTCCAAAATTCAGAAATGATCCTGTTAGGTATTTGGTAGAGGGAGCAGCAGGGAAGGGGATTTTATCCTTTTTTTTTTTTTTTTTTTCTCTTCTTTTTTAAGATTTTGGTTGATTATTTTATTTTTATTTTTACTTTTTTTTTTCGATCAAAAATAGAAAATCCCAACGCAGGGCGACTTAAGGGAATAAGATTTTGTTTTCAGTTTTAGACTTGAAAGAAGATAATACTTGCTTTTTTACAGGTAGGAGAAACTGTGGGTTAAATATTATTTTACATAGCTTGCTTCTGTTTTCTTCTGCTGAAATTATTTGAACTTCAAGATGAGGACAAGTGTTTTTTGTTTTTCATCTCCTTAAATATTGCCATGAACTGAATTTGTATTACTGCATAATGTCACCCTCTATTGGTTAATAAAAAAGAATATATAAAAAAAAAAATTGCTTGCTCTATCTGAATCACGAAAGAAAAATTTAGGTTCAGTGTGCCTTTAAAGGGACACTGAACCCAAATTTTTTATTTTGTGATTCAGATAGAGCATGCAATTTTAAGCAACTTTCTAATTTACTCCTATTATTACATTTTCTTCATTCTCTTGGTATCTTTATTTGAAAAGCAAGAATGTAAGTTTAGATGCCGGCCCATTTTTGGTGAACAACCTGGGTTGTTCTTGCTGATTGGTGGATAAATTCACCCACCAATAAACAAGTGCTATCCAGGGTTCTGAACCAAAAATTGGATGGCTCCTTAGCTTAGATGCCTTCTTTTTCAAATAAATATAGCAAGAGAAGAAAGACAAATTGATGATAGGAGTAAATTAGAAAGTTGCTTAAAATTGCATGCTCTATCTGAATCACAAAAGAAAAAAAGTGGGTTCAGTGACCCTTTAACTGTGCCAAACAATTGATGGGGAAAGTAAAAATGTTCCATCAGTTGTTAACTGGCGTAATTCTGAACATTAACTTCATCTTTGGAGAAATATCATTAGCTTCTGTTACATAAGTTTGATAATTATTTTGCTTTAAAGTTTATTTGGGAAGAATATGTAAATTCTGCATAAATACTTTGTATCTCACATGACGTTTTACCATGATATGTTTTATATATCACAATGTCAAATTTTTGAAATTCTATATGTTCTTGCATTGATATAATTCTGTAATGTACTACCCTATATATACAATAAAGTTTTTCTTTGGGAAAAAAAGTCATCCTCAGAAAAGGGGCAAAGGAGCTGAGTTTGAAGATATACAGGATTTTGATGTTTTTGAAGGATTAAAGGGGTGGAGATTACTAGTGTGGTGAGATTATTTAAGATCTGATGGAGTCTATTTTGTTGGTTATAGGAGGTGGAGGTGGGCAGAGAATGGAATTGAAAGAAGGGACCATTACATTTTGGGTTTGAAGATAAGAGTAGAAAAATATTTCTGCTCAGAGAGGTTAAGGGCATAGTACTAGGAGTGCAAGATGAACTTGTAGTAAACAAGTCAGCTAAACTTTCTCCAATGCTCCTCAGAAGTGAAGGAAGCTATGCATAGGTGGAGTGTCAGAGGAGTATGCCAGGGCTGAGGAAGAGTTTGTGATTTGCAAGCTATTATAAGGGGGACAAATTATCAAGGAGCAATGTGAAAGTGGAGTGGTAGTAATCGACTGATTGTTTAGGGCAGGAAAAAAGGGAGATATGAGAGAGCAGAAGTTTGAGAGCATTTAAGAGATAGTGCAGATCTAATGATTTTATGCTTGTGATGGAACCACAATCATCCACAGGCACCTTGTGTGGCACAGCTCCATTTATTGGTTGAACATTCAGGGATATGGTGTGGCACAGCAGCACCTATTGGTTGAACATTTAGGGACATGGTGTGGCATAGCAGCATCTATTGGTTGAACATTCAGGGATATGGTGTGGCACAGTGCTATCTATTGGTTAAACGTTCATAGTTACCATTTGAGATGTGCATTTGGCAGTTTTTTTCACTGCCAAATGTGGAAGTAGGGGGCTGCTTTCGGTATTAGGCTCGTTATCCTCTTGTGCAAGTAAAACACACTAAGATCTGGATTTGCACAGATCTTAGTGTGTTTCACTTGCTCAAGAGCATATACGGGTTAGAAAAGAGAAAAATACCAAAAGCAGCTCATAATACCGTATTCAGCCGTGATCGAAACGGCCAAATGCACATTTCAAGTCACCAATATGTTTGCATATATTTTGCATAATAAAATGTTGGCATATGTTGGCATAGGTTCCCCAGACTCCCTTTCCCTTTTGTCAGAGTCATAGTCCATGATTGTATTGTTGCAAGTATACTTAATATATGTTTATGTTTTAGGTTGAGTGTCTCACCCCAAGCTAAATGTAAAGTTCTTAGGGGCTAGTCCTAGTTAAAATAAAGATTAAGCATGAGTATTTTCTTTTGAAACTGTGAGTTTTGCCTGTTTTTTAGGGGGATTCCAGTGGCTGAGTTTAAGATCCTGCTTTCTGGTCACACAGTTCCCTGGTTGTGGAAACCTGTTATAGAGTCTGAGGACCTGTAGGTAAAGAGCTGGCCTGAGAGCCAAAAGCATCTTTGTAAAGATGGCACCAAGATCTGTCTTGAGAGAGTCAAAAGTGTATTTGTAAAGGTGGCGTTGGGAGATGGCAGAGGGATTGATACCTGCCTGGAGGACTTTGGTGGTCTCTTGTAATGGAGAGGTACGGGGAGGGCCACGTAGTAGGCCAGTTCTGGAGCCCAAGTCAAGGCCCAGTCACCCCTGTACCATCGCAATGCAATGGAATTTGGTGGGAGAGTAAAGAGTGCTGTGATGCTGCAAATGAGGAGATGATGGTCAGGAAGAGTAAAGGGGGAATTTGTGAGGTGTGAGAGAGTGCATTGATAGCTGTAGATTTATATTTCAGGTGATATGGGAAAAATAGTAAGCAAGTAGTATAATTTGTTATAGAGACAGAAGATAGCAAAAAGGAACAAGAAGATACAAAGCATGTTTACCAGTGTTTCAGTAAAACACATGGGATAATAACATTAGAACAGTACTTGACTTTGCTTAATCCTTGTGCAATTTTTGTATAATTCATATTGCCTCACTTAAAGGGAGAGTAAATTCAAAATTAAACTTTCATGCTTCAGATAGAGCATACAATTTTAAAAAGCTATCTAACTTGCTTTGTTATTTTGGTATTATTTGTTGAAAAGCATACCTAGATAGGCTCGGAAGCAGCCATACACTACTGGGAGATAGCTGTTGATTGGTGGCTGCATATATATGTCTCCTGTGATTGGTTCCCTTGAGGTATTCAGCTTGCTCCATGTAGTGCATAGCTGTTCCTAAGCCTTTTTGACAAAGAATACCAGAAGAATTAAGAAAATTAGATAATATGGGGCCTATTTATCAAAGCCTCAACTATGCTGCATTCGCTGGCACCAATACGCTTGCCTAATATCACCTAACATTGCGGCCGCGGACCTGTATACGCTCTCCATATTTATAAAAAAAAAAACAGAAAAAAGCCGCGCACTAAGTACGGGGCGAAGAGCATCGGACTGTTGTTAACTAGCAGTCATTGATCTCGCTGCTATTCGGCTTTTTCCCAACTTTATTTATTCCCTGTCACTAACCGCCGCCACTATACTAAAGTGTTTAACCCCTATCCCGCCACTCCCGGACCCCGCCGCCACCTAAATAAATGTATTAACCCCTATCCCACCGCTCCCGGACCCCGCCGCAACTTTAATAAAGTTATTAACCCCTATCCCGCTGCTCCCGGACCCCGCTGCCACCTAAATAAATGTATTAACCCCTAAACTTATGGCCTCGCACATCACTACCATTAACTAAACCTATTAACCCCTAAACCGCCAGCCCCCACGTCGCTATAAACTAAATTAAGCTATTAACCCCTAAACCTAACAACCCGCTAACTTTACATTAAAATTACAACATCCCTATCTTAAAATAAATTAAAACTTACCTGTAGAATTAAATTAAACTATATTAAACTATTTATTAACCTACCCTAACTATTATACTACAATTACATTAAACTACCAATTAAATTAACTATATTACATATTAAAAAACCCTAACCCTACTCAAATTATTTAAATATACTATTTAACCCTTATTAAAAATGACTAAATTGCAAAATAAAAAACAAAAAAACAATGTTACAAAAAAAACCACAGTATCAAAAATAAAAACAAATTACACATAATCTATTAGTCCTATCAAAATAAAAAAGCCCCCCAAAATAAAAAAAAACCCTAGCCTACAATAAACTACCAATGGCCCTTAAAAGGGCCTTTTGTGGGGCATTGCCCCAAAGAAATCAGCTCTTTTACCTGTAAAAAAATACAAACACCCCCCAACAGTAAAACCCACCCCCCAACCCCCCAAATAAAAAGCTTATCTAAAAATCCTAAACTCCCCATTGCCATGAAAAGGGCATTTGTATTGGCATTGCCCTTAAACGGGCATTTAGCTCCTTTACCTGCCCAAAAAAACCTTAAATAAACCTAACACTAACCCGCGACGATCCACTTACAGTTTTTGAAGTTCCACTTGAAGGATCCATCCAGCCGGCAAGAAGTCTTCATCCGGACGGCCTCTTCTATCTTCTATCTTCATCCATCTGGCAAAATCTTCATCCATGCGGCCTCTTCTATCTTCATCCATCCGGCAAAGTCTTCATCCATGCGGCCCCTTCTATCTTCATCCATCCGGCGCAGCTCTCCTCCTATTGGCTGTTCCAATCAGCCAGTAGAATGAGAGCTCAATCCTATTTATTGATTGGAACAGCCAATAGGATTTGAGCTGGAACAGCCAAGAAGAATGCAAGGACGCCATCTTGGATGACATCACTTGCATTCAAGTTCCAGTTTACGGCGGTGACCGTATTGAAGAGGAGCTCCGTGCCAGATGTCTTCAGGATGGACCCGCTCCGCGCCGGATGGATGAAGATGGAAGGGGCCGCATGGATGAAGACTTCGCCGGATGGATGAAGATAGAAGAGGCCGTCTGGATGAAGACTTCTTGCCGCCCGGATGAAGACTTCTTGCCGGCTGGATGGATCCTTCAAGCAGAACTTCAAAAACTGTAAGTAGATCGTCGGGGGTTAGTGTTAGGTTTATTTAAGGGTTTTTTGGGTGGGTTTTATTTTTAGAGTAGGGTCTGGGCAGGTAAATGAGCTAAATGCCCTTTTAAGGGCAATGCCCATACAAATGCTATTTTCAGGGCAATGCGGAGCTTAGGTTTTTTAGATAGGCTATTTATTTGGGGGGATTGGGGTGGGTTTTACTGTTGGGGTGTTTGTATTTTTTTAAGGTAAAAGAGCTGATTTCTTTGGGGCAATGCCCCACAAAAGGCCCTTTTAAGGGCCATTGGTAGTTTATTGTAGGCTAGGGTTTTTTTTATTTTATGGGGGGCTTTTTTATTTTTATAGGGCTATTAGATTAGGGGTAATTTGTTTTTATTTTTGATACTGTGTGTGTTTTTTTTGTAACTTAGCATTTTTTTATTTTGTAATTTAGTAATTTTTAATAAGGGTTAAATAGTATGTTTAAATAATTTGAGTAGGGTTAGGGTTTTCTAATATGTAATATGGTTAATTGGTAGTTTAATGTAATTGTAATATAATAGTTAGGGAAGGTTAATTAGTAGTTTAATATAGTTTAATTTAATTCTAAAGGTAAGTTTTAATTTATTTTAAGATAGGGATGTTGTAATTTTAATGTAAAGTTAGCGGGTTGTTAGATTTAGGGGTTAGTAGCTTAATTTAGTTTATGGCGATGTGGGGGCTTTAAGGGTTAATAGCTTTAGTTAATGGTAGTGATGTGGGAGGCCAGAGGTTTAGGGGTTAATACGTTTATTTGGGTGGTGGCGGCGGAGTCCGGGAGTGGCGGAATATGGGGTTATTATGTAGGTGGCGCCGATGTCGGGGCGGCAGATTAGAGGTGTTTAGACTCTGGGTATATGTTAGGGTGTTAGGTGTAAACGTTACTGGTTTTCTACCATAGAAATCAATGGGATATCTGGCAGCATCGAACATAAGCTTTCGCTGCTTTCAGACTCCCATTGATGCCTATGGCATCCGCGGCCTCCAGGGTGGCGGATTGAAAGCCAGGTATGCTGGGCCGGAATAGCCACGAGCGTACCTGTTAGAAATTTGATAACTTGGGAAAGTTGTCAAATAGAGCCGAATGTGTATTCGGAACATCTGTAATGATGTAAGCATCGATCTGTGTCGGATTGAGACCGGAGGCTTGTATGTTACGTCACATATTTCAAATTTTGCCGGTCTGTAAGCATTGATAAATAGGTCGAATCAAGCTCTCCACAATTACGCTGCGGAATTCCGGCGTATTTGCAGTTGACGGCTTAATAAATATCCCCCTATAAGTAAACTGGAAAGTTTTTTAAAATCACATGCTCTATCGGAATAATGAAAGTAAAATTCTGGGTTTCATGTCCCTTTAATAACGCAATAATATGACAATGCTAACTGAGCTTGTTATGCAAACCTCTTGCTTTATATACAGTACAATCAATTGCACAATGCCTTCTATTGCTGTTCTGCATAGTGCTCAATGCTAGTCTCTGCTTTTAGGCTTCTCAAATTAAGCTGGCAACTTTATTTCCAGACGGTCTTCTAAACAGTGTCTTGTTTTATATTTATATATTTATTTATTTCCATATGTTGTTGCTTTCAATTGATAATATCCTCATCTTTAAAACTGCTATTTTAAATGACAAATTAAAGGTAAATAATTTGATACACTACAGTTTGTAAACAGATCTTTGGGAACACATTAAGGCAAAGAAAAAATGTCAGTGCCATGTCCCTTTAATGTTATATTTAAAGGGGCATACTGAATTAGTCAGTGTATCATAAAGCATATGGAGTTCACACAGAAATCTTAATCGTATAGATGTAGCATGTGAGATCATATTGTCAATCTCAATTTAATTACTCTTAGTGTTAAAAAAATGTTACCTGTACACACAGCCGAGTTAATGCAATCTCCTAAGCAGGTGGCATCTATACTATAATTGCGTTTGTAATGTCCGTCACCGTCGGCAGTTGCACATGCATCCTCAAAGGAATGTTGGCAGCATGAGGCAGCCAACAGAATGTTGACTGCACGCGCAGCCAATGAATTCACCTGGATGCACCACCCTGCCATTTTCGGAATACACCAGGATGCAGCAAAGGCAAACAGAGCATTACAAAAAAAAAACACTCCCCGCACGAAGTATAACCAAGAAAAAAAACTAACCTCCCACACAAAGTATTAACACCTAAACCGCAAACCCACACATCGCAAAATAATAAAGTAATTAACCCCTAATCCGCAAATAACCTAATATATTAATCCCTTAACCGTCAACCACCCACATCGCAATAAACCTTATTACCATATTAACCCCTAAACCCCCACATCACTATAAACCTAATTAACCTATTAACCCCTAAACCGCAACACCCCCACATCGCAATAAACCTAATTACCTTATTAACCCCTAAACTGCAAAACCCCCACATTGCAATAAACCTAATTACCCTATTAACCCCTAAACCACAAAACCCCCACGTCACAATAAACCTAATTAACCCCTTAAATAGCAAAAACCCACAACACAAAAAGCTAATTAAATTACTAAGCCCCCTAACCTAACACCCCCTAACCTAACAACCCCTAAATTAACCCAAATTACCTAAATTAAAAAAATACTAAAGTTACTAACTATTAAAATAAAAAACCTAACATTACTTTAAAAAAAAAAAAACTAAGTTTAAATTGAGCTAAAATTACAGAAAAAAACCCAAAATCTAATATTACAGAAAATAAAAACAAAATTATCAAACTTTAAAAAAGGGATGGGCAGCAAAAGAGCTGAATTTGAATTTTAAGGGCAATGCCCATACAAATGCCCTTTTCAGGGCAATCGATAGTTTAGGTTTTTTAGTGTTAGGTATTTTATTTTGGGGGGTTTGGTGGGTGGTGGGTTTTACTGTTAGGAGAGACTTTGTTTATTTTTAATATATAAACTCATCTGATGAACCTTACATTGTTTGTAAATTTAAATAATAATAATCTCTAATATTAAATCTATAATTCTACGATCCACTCACATGACTAAAGGGCAGTGGCTTGGAGAGATCTGAGCATTCTGTAATTTCAATAGGAGGGTAGCCTAGTCCCTATAGCTGTCATTATAGTATTTGTGTAATATTAAATTCTATGTAATAAACTTCAAAAGCACTAATAATTCTGAAAGTCCATAGTAGCCAGGCCAATAGGATAGAAGCATATTAAATTAATTACAAGACATTTCTGTTGTCTTGCTATAGTATAACATATCAATCAAGTCTAAACTTATTAGAACACATGAATGTATTGTTTGCTGCAATTTGTTTTCAAAAGCCAATCTCCCTCCACCATTTGCCTCATTTAGAGGAGTCAATGTGCATTTAAGTCTGCAGCAGATAAAGCTAAGGCAATCTCCATTCATAATGTTAGTATAACATGCATTGTTTTGCTGTTGATATCTGTTAAAGCCAATTAGGAAAGATACATAACAGGGTTAGCATTGAGCACTGAAGTCAGCAGTGTCTGCATTTCAAGTTCTGAAAATTAAAAACAATTCTCAGATCTAAATAGCATTAAAAGGGAGAAAAAATAATAAAAGTAAATGGCAAAGCTGTTTTATTTACACAACTAAAAATGTAATATTAAAACCTCAAGGTGTTTACTTTCCCTTTAAGGGTAACTACTCAGAAAAAGAGTTAAAGGGCCACTGTAAGTAAATATTTTCTATGCCTGTTACTAACTAACTACCCCAAATACGCTTTTTATCAATAGCATTTCATTAACATATCTCTACCGTATATCAGAAATCTTGTCTGTAAATTTAATTGTTTTCCAAACCCACTCCGTGGGTATCCTTTGCTCTGTACCAATCCGTTTACAATACCTAGGTTTCAAAATGGCGCTTTAAACACAATTTGATTGGTTTAAGTATTTTGAACACACAGTGCTGAAAATAGTGGGCAGGATAACGTGACATCATCGGGGAATAAAAGATATAACTTTTAGAACGTTATGAAACTTCGTTTTGGAGAAAATATAGGTCAGTAGGTTTTAATTAATGTTTATTAACTTTAATATGTTAGTTGTTTGGCTTAAAAATTATAACAGAAAGTAATCCTTTAAATGTTCCAGAATTAGCAAAGTGTTTTAATTTACTGTAGATTATAGATTGTCAGAACTTGAAGTTTCTGTTTTTTGCTTCCGCCAAACGTGGCTTTTAACCCAGAAGTGTCTTAAAATGTTTTCTTTGAGTGGTTCTGCTTGAAGGTGAATTACAGCAGCATCAGAATGCTGAATACAATGGCACAAATATGAATTAGTTTCTCCCTTTACAATAGTAATATAGGAATATAAGGGATCCAGTAAAAAAAAAAACTGTTGAGGGTAATTTTTTTTCAATAAATTATTTCCGGAATCTGGTGTTTAAAACATATACATATATTCTTTTAAATGCTTCATTAAGGATTATAAAACAACATAGAAATGTACATAATTATTAATGATGCCTGATTTCCCTGTAAAATACCTGTTAATTTTCTACTTCCTCCCATTAAGGCTGGAAAGAATCCATCTTAATTAAGTATGGTGAAATTATCGTGAGCCTACAAAATTCTACAGTGATTGCTACGCTCTGAAAATAAGCTTCATTACAAATATGCCTAACTGGCCACAACAAAGAAGACCAGGAATATGGATCCCACCAGACTTTTCAAAAGGTATATCCCTGAACTGTTCTTATATTTGCAAAAACAATGCAATTACTTAACTGCTTTGAGTTTTAATGTTGCTTTAATGGAGCTTGAAACTAACGATCATAATCTGACATACATATATTCTCTATGTTATATAATTAATTATAAGGTAAACAAAAGATAAAAAACAACTGTCTTAAATATTCATGCGTCAATACATGAAAATTAAAATAACTATGGACGCAGTTTGATTGATTTATATTTATAATATTCTATTATTTGCTTTTGGGGACATTTTATGGAGTTATTGTAACCTTTTGTTCTCTGTGGAAGAGACCAGCTATTAAAATATCTAAAGGCTGCCAAGCACACTTAGTTAGTGACATTACAGTTTTAAATAAAGCATGTAAACAGGATTGCCAAGCTGTTTTCATTTAACATTATGAACACACAGCATTAATTAAGGTGGCCTTTGATGTGCTAAATTGGAACTTCAAAACAAGGTTTAACAATCATTTTCAAAAATAACAAAGACATCATTTTCAAAACCAACCTATTAATATTCTCATTATAAGAAAATATTATTTCTGGCTTTTTAAAGAAGTTTATGTCAATGAGCATAAAATGCTTCCAGAGGGCTGATTTATCAAGTCATCAATCAGCCCCAATGCCTCTGATTCGGCGCGAGTTTTAAGACCGTTGCTCCTTAACTCGTCCGCCATCTCTGAGGCGGCAGACAGCAATCAGCCCGATCGGATACAATCAGGTTGATTGACACCATCTGCTAGCAGCCGATTGGTCGTGAATCAACAGGGGCGGCATTGCACAAGCATTTCACGAGAAATGCTTGTGCAATGATAAATGCAGACAGCGTATGCTGTCGGCATTTATCGATGTGAGCGGACATGATCCGCACAATAATAAATCGGCCCCTATGTCTTTATATAGAAATCCATTAAAGTTTCAGTAAAAATGGAAAAATTAAACTTTCATGGTTCAGATAGCGCACACAGTTTTAAACAACTTTCCAATTTTCTTTTACTATTGAATTTGCTTTGTTTTTTGGTATCTTTGTTGCAAAGCATACCTGGATAGGCTTGGGGGCAGCAATGCTTCTTGTCATTGGCTCACTTGATATGTTCAGCTAGCACCCAGTAGTATATTTATGCTCCTTCAATCACCTTCAATCACTAGAAAAATTAATCAAATTTAATAATAGAACTTAAATGGAAAGTGGTTTAAAATTGTATGTTTTATCTGAATCATGAAAAAAAAATTGTGTTTCAGTCCCTTTAAGCAGTCACTGCCTAAGGGCTCCATGTACGAAGCAGCGAAAGCTGCTTCGGAGCCTTTGCGGGGCAGGTTCGCATATGCGAGCCTGCTTCCCGGAATGTAAGAAGCAGCGGTCATTAGACCGCTGCTTCCTACACCCTACGCCACTTCTTAAGTGGCGAGGCAAAATCACAGAGAGCACGCTCGCTCTCGGTGATTGACAGCCCCTTCAGTTGCGCGATTGAAGGGGTGGGCTCTACACACTCCGATGAGTGTGTAATGATACATACGGGCAAGCGGATCAACAGATCCGCTGCCCGTGTGTAGCAAAGGCGGGCGGACAGCTTCGCGAGTTGAAAAGCTGTCCGCCCGCCCTTTAGTACATGGAGCCCTAAATACCTGAATTAGAATGATATGTACAGGCAAACACAAAGAGAGGCATTTTTCTAGATTCAAATATTGTTGAAATCTAAATTAAGAACAGACACACAATTAAACACCCCTAGAATTAAAATGGTGCAGGAGATATTATGGATCTAGAGAGTAAAATGAAAGGCATATTATAGCGCCAAGAGGGTAAAAAATTAAATTCACTGGCTCTTCTAAACTCTCCTAATCAGATTCTAAACAAATTTGTGCTATAAGAAGAGCGCCTCACTAAGGGGTGGGCTAAAATGCATATAAATAATTTTTCTCACATTATTTGCTCATCTTATCGGACATTTTTTCTACCTTATATATTTTTTTATTTTTATCATTGGATCCCTGTGATCATTTTAATTCACTGCTATATAAATGCACATCTGCATATGTTTTATGTAATAAATGTTATTTCTTTCATGTAATTGGCAAGAGTCCATGAGCTAGTGACGTATGTGACGTATGGGATACACAATCCTACCAGGGGGGGCAAAGTTTCCCAAACCTCAAAATGCCTATAAATACACCCCTCACCACCCCCACAATTCAGTTTTACAAACTTTCGGCTAGATTACGAGTTTTGCGTTATGAGTGAAAAAGCCTCATAACGATGCTTTTTCACTAACGCTGGTATTACGAGTTTTGCAGGTATATCTGTCCCGCACACTTTTTTGTCTGTAACGCAACGTAACTACCGCCGTTTTCAATGAGACTTGCATAGCGCCGGTATTACGAGTTTGCCTGTCCGGCCAAACAGTGAGCGGTACAGCCTATACCGTCAAGATCCGTACCGTAAACTGAAAGTCAATGACAACACCCATAAACTACCTATTAACCCCTAAACCTAGGCCCTCCCACATCGCAAACACTATAATAAAATGATTAACCCCTAATCTGCCGCTCCGGACATCGTTGCCACTATAATAAACATATTAACCCCTAAACCGCCACACTCCCGCATCGTAAACACTAGTTAAATATTATTAACCCCTAATCTGCTGTCCCTAACATTGCCGCATCCTAAATTACTGTTATTAACCCCTAATCTGCTGCCCCCAAAATCGCCACCACTATACTAAAGTTATTAACCCCTAAACCTAACCCTAAGTCTAACCCTAACACCAACTAACTTTAACATAATTAAAATAAATCTAAATAAAAATTACTATTAATAACTATCGGCTAGATTACTAGTCTTGCATTATGAGTAAAAAAGCAGCGTTAAGCCTCATAATGCGGCTTTTTTACTACCGCTGCTATTACGAGTCTTGCAGATTTAGGGGCACCGCACACTTTTTTCAAAAAAAATTATTAACCCCTAATCTGCCGCTCCGGACATCGCCGCCACTAGAATAAACATATTAACCCCTAAACCGCCGTACTCCCGCCTCGCAAACACTAGATAAATATTATTTACCCCTAACATCGCCGCCACCTACCTACATTTATTAACCCCTAATCTGCCACTAATACTAAATTTACTAACCCCTAAATCTAAGTCTAACCCTAACACCCCCTAACTTAAATATAATTAAAATAAATCTAAAGAAAACCTACTATTAATAACTAAATAATTCCTATTTAAAACTAAATACTTACCTATAAAATAAACCCTAAGCTAGCTACAATATAACTAATAGTTACATTGTATCTAGCTTAAGTTTTATTTTTATTTTACAGGCAAGTTTGTATTTATTTTAACTAGGTAGAATAGTTACTAAATAGTTATTAACTATTTAATAACTACCTAGCTAAAATAAATACAAATTTACCTGTAAAATAAAACCTAACCTAAGTTACACTAACACCTAACATTACACAACAATTAAATAAATTCCCTAAATTAAATACAATTAAATAAATGTAATACAATTACCTGAATTGCAAAAAAACCCCACTAAATTACAGAAATAAAAAACAAATTACAAGATATTTAAACTAATTACACCTAATCTAATAGCCCTATAAAAATAAAAAGCCCCACCCGAAATAAAAAAAAATCCCTAGCCTAAACTAAATTACCAAAAGCCCTTAAAAGGGCCTTTTGCGGGGCATTGCCCTAAAGAAATCAGCTCTTTTACCTGAAACAAAAATACAAACAACCCCCCAACAGTAAAACCCACCACCCACACAACCAACCCCCCAAATAAAACCCTAACTAAGGCATTTGGATGGGCATTGCCCTTAAAAGGGCATTTAGCTCTATTGTGGCCCAAAGCCCTAACCTAAAGATAAAACCCACCCAATAAACCCTTAAAAAAAAAAACTAACACTAACTCCTGAAGATCCACTTACAGTTTTAAAGATCCGACATCCATCCTCAACAAAGCCGGGAGAAGTCCTCAACGAAGCCGGGAGAAGTCTTCATCCAAGCCGGTAGAAGTGGTCCTCCAGCTGGGCAGAAGTCTTCATCCAAATAGCATCTTCTATCTTCATCCATCACGTGCGGAGCGGCTCCATCTTCAAGACATCCGGCGCGGAGCATCCTCTTCAATCGCCGTCTTCTTCCAGAATGAATATCTCTTTAAGTGACGTCATCCAAGATGGCGTCCCTTAGATTCTATCAGCCAATCAGAATTAAGGTTGAAAAAATCTTATTGGCTGATGCAATCAGCCAATCAGATTGAACTTTAATCCAATTGGCTGTTCCAATCAGCCAATAGGATTGAGCTTGCATTCTATTGGCTGGTTATCAGCCAATAGGATTTTTTCAACCTTAAATCCAATTGAATTCTATCAGCCAATCGAAATCTAAAGGACACCATCTTGAATATTCATTCTGGAAGAAGACGTTTATTGAAGAGGATGCTCCGTGCCGGATGTCTTTAAGATGGAGCTGCTCCGCGTCTGATGGATGAAGATAGAAGATGCCATCTGGATGAAGACTTCTGCCCGTCTGGAGGACCACTTCTGCCCGGCTTGGATGAGGACTTCTGCCCGTCTGGAGGACCACTTCTCCCGGCTTGAATGAAGACTTCTCCTGGCTTCGTTGAGGACTTTTTCCGGCATCGTTGAGAATGGATGTCGGATCTTCAAATCTGTAAGTGGATCTTCAGGGGTTAGTGTTAGGTTTTTTTAAGGGTTTATTGGGTGGGTTTTATTTTTAGGATAGGGCTTTGGGCTGCAATAGAGCTAAATGCCCTTTTAAGGTCAATGCCCATCCAAATGTCCTTTTCAGGGCAATGGGGAGCTTAGGTTTTTTTAGTTTGGGTTTTATTTGGGGGTTGGTTGTGTGGGTGGTGGGTTTTGCTGTTGGGGGGGATGTTTGCATTTTTTTCAGGTAAAAGAGCTGATTTATTTGGGGCAATGCCCCGCAAAAGGCCCTTTTAAGGGCTATTGGTAGTTTAGTTTAGGCTAGGGTTTTTTTTATTTTGGGGGGGCTTTTTTATTTTGATAGGGCTATTAGATTAGGTGTAATTAGTTTAAATATCTTTTAATGTGTTTTTTATTTTCTGTAATTTAGTGTTTGTTTTTTGTGTAATTTAGGTAATTGTATTAAATGTATTTAATTGTATTTAATTTAGATAATTTATTTAATTGTAGTGTAGTGTTAGGTGTTAGTTTAACTTAGGTTAGGTTTTATTTTATAGGTAAATTTGGATTTATTTTAGCTAGATAGTTAGTAAATAGTTAATAACTATTTAGTAACTATTCTACCTAGTTAAAATAAATACAAACTTGCCTGTAAAATAAAAATAAAACCTAAGATAGATACAATGTAACTATTAGTTATATTGTAGCTAGCTTAGGGTTTATTTTACAGGTATTTAATTTTAAATAGGAATTATTTAGTTATTAATAGTAGATTTTCTTTAGATTTATTTAATTATATTTAAGTTAGGGGGTGTTAGGGTTAGACTTAGATTTAGGGGTTAATAAATTTAGTATAGTGGCGCCGACGTTTGGGGCAGCAGAATAGGGGTTAATAAATGTAGGTAGGTGGTGGCGATGTTAGGGACGGCAGATTAGGGGTTAATAATATTTAACTAGTGTCTGCGAGTCGGGAGTGCGGCGGTTTAGGGGTTAATATGTTTATTATAGTGGCGGCGATGTCCGGAGCGGCAGATTAGGGGTTAATAAGTATAATGCAGGTGTCGACGATGTCGGGGGCGGCAGATTAGGGGTTAATAAGTGTAAGGTTAGGGGTGTTTAGACTCGGGGTTCATGTTAGGGTGTTAGGTATAAACATAAAATGTGTTTCCCCTTAGGAATCAATGGGGCTGCGTTACTGAGCTTTACGCTGCTTTTTTGCAGGTGTTTGACTTTTTCTCAGCTGGCTCTCCCCATTGATGTCTATGGGGAAATCGTGCACGAGCACGTACAACCAGCTTACCGCTGACTTAAGCAGCGCTGGTATTGGAGTGCGGTATGGAGCACAATTTTGCTCTACGCTCACTTCTTGCCTTTTAACGCCGGGTTTGTATAAACCTGTAATACCAGCGCTGTAGGTAAGTAAGCGGTGACAATAACGTGCAAGTTAGTACCGCACCCCTCTTACAGCAAAACTCGTAATCTAGCCGTATATAATTCCTATTTAAAACTAAATACTTACCTATAAAATAAAACCTAAGCTAGCTACAATATAACTAATAGTTACATTGTAGCTATCTTAGGTTTTATTTTTATTTCACAGGCAAGTTTGTATTTATTTTAACTAGGAAGACTAGTTAGTAAATAGTTATTAACTATTTACTAACTACCTAGTTAAAATAAATACAAATTTACCTGTGAAACTATTTAAAACCTAACCTGTCTTACAGTGAAACCTAACCTTACACTACAATTAAATCAATTACATTAATTAAATACAATTAACTAAATTACAAAAAATAAAAAAGAAATGATCAAATATTTAAACTAATTACACCTAATCTAATAGCCCTATCAAAATAACCCCCCCCCCAATAAAAAAACCCTAGCCTTAACTAAACTGCCAATAGACCTTAAAAGGTCCTTTTGCGGGGCATTGCCCAAAGAAATCAGCTCTTTTACCTGTAAAAAAAAAAATACAAACAACCCCCCAACAGTAAAACCCACCACCCACACAACCAAACCCCCCAAATAAAATCCTATCTAAAAAAAAAACTAAGCTCCCCCTTGCCCTGAAAAGGGCATTTGGATGGGCATTGCCCTTAAAAGGGCATTTAGCTCTTTTTCAGTCCAAACCCTAATCTAAAAATAAAACCCACCGAATAAACCCTTAAAAAAACCTAACACTAACCCCTGAAGTTCCACTTACAGTTTTTGAAGACCGGACATCCATCCTCAACGAAGCCAGGAGAAATCTTCATCCAAGCGGCAAAAAGTCATCCTCCAGACGGGCAGAAGTCTTCATCCAGACGGCATCTTCTATCTTCATCCTTCCGACGTGGAGTGGCTCCATCTTCAAGACATCCGGCACGGAGCATCCTCTTCTTTCGACGGCTACTGTAGAATGAAGGTTCGTCATCCCAATCAGCCAATAGAATGCAAGCTCAATCCTGTTGGATCAGCCAATAGGATTGAAGCTCAATCCTATTGGCTGATTGCATCAGCCAATAGGATTTTTTCAACTTTAATTCCGATTGTCTGATAGTATTCTATCAGCCAATCAGAATTCAAGGGACGCCATCTTGGATGACGTCCCTTAATGGAACCTTCATTCTACAGTAGCCGTCAAAAGAAGAGGATGCTTCACGCCGGATGTCTTGAAGATGGAGTCGCTCCGCGTCGGAAGGATGAAGATAGAAGATGCCGTCTGGATGAAGACTTCTGCCCGTCTGGAGGACGACTTCTTGCCGCTTGGATGAAGACTTCTCCCGGCTTCGTTGAGGAGTTCTTGCCGCTTGGATGAAGACTTCTCCCGGCTTCGTTGAGGATGGATGTCCGGTCTTCAAAAACTGTAAGTGGATCTTCGGGGGTTAGTGTTAGGTTTTTTTTAAGGGTTTATTGAGTGGGTTTTATTTTTAGATTAGGGTTTGGGTTGAAAAAGAGCTAAATGCCCTTTTAAGGGCAATGCCCATCCAAATGCCCTTTTCAGTGCAATGGGGAGCTTAGGTTTTCTTAGATAGGATTTTATTTCGGGAGTTTGGTTGTGTGGGTGGTGGGTTTTACTGTTGGCGGGTTGTTTGTATTTTTTTTTACAGGTAAAAGAGCTGATTTCTTTGGGGCAATGCTCCGCAAAAGGCCCTTTTAAGGGCTATTGGCAGTTTTGTTTAGGCTAGGTTTTTTTTTATTTTGGGGGGGCTTTTTTATTTTGATAGGGCTATTAGATTAGTTGTAATTAGTTTAAATATTTGATCATTTCTTTTTTATTTTGTGTAATTTAGTGTTTATTATTTTTTGTAATTTAGTTAATTGTATTTAATTAATGTAATTGATTTAATTGTAGTTTAATGTTAGGTGTTAGTGTAAGACAGGTTAGATTTTATTTTACAGGTAAATTTGCATTTATTTTAACTAGGTAGTCAGTAAATAGTTAATAACTATTTACTAACTAGTCTACCTAGTTAGTTAATAAGGGGTTAATAAGTGTAGGTAGGTGGCGGTGACATTGGGGGTGGCAGATTAGGGGTTAATAAGTGTAGGTAGGTGGCAGCGATGTCGGGGCAGCAGATTAGGGGTTAATAAGTGTAATGTAGGTGGCGGCGATGTCGGGGCAGCAGATTAGGGGTGTTTAGACTCAGGGTTTATGTTAGGGTGTAAACATACATTTTCTTTTCCCATAGAAATCAATGCAGCTGCGTTACGGAGCTATATGCTCCTTTATTGCAGGTGTTAGACTGTTTTTTAGCCGGCTCTCCCCATTGATGTCTATGGGGAAATCGTGCTCGAGCACGTAAAACCAGCTCAAAGCAGCGCTGGTATTTGGGTGCGGTATGGAGCTCAATTTTGCTCAACGCTGCCATATTGCCTGTAAGCGGTGACAATAACGTGCAAGTTAGTACCGCACCCCTCTTACAGCAAAACTCGTAATCTAGCCGTATATAATTCCTATTTAAAACTAAATACTTACCTATAAAATAAAACCTAAGCTAGCTACAATATAACTAATAGTTACATTGTAGCTATCTTAGGTTTTATTTTTATTTCACAGGCAAGTTTGTATTTATTTTAACTAGGAAGACTAGTTAGTAAATAGTTATTAACTATTTACTAACTACCTAGTTAAAATAAATACAAATTTACCTGTGAAACTATTTAAAACCTAACCTGTCTTACAGTGAAACCTAACCTTACACTACAATTAAATCAATTACATTAATTAAATACAATTAACTAAATTACAAAAAATAAAAAAGAAATGATCAAATATTTAAACTAATTACACCTAATCTAATAGCCCTATCAAAATAACCCCCCCCCCCCCAATAAAAAAACCCTAGCCTTAACTAAACTGCCAATAGACCTTAAAAGGTCCTTTTGCGGGGCATTGCCCAAAGAAATCAGCTCTTTTACCTGTAAAAAAAAAAATACAAACAACCCCCCAACAGTAAAACCCACCACCCACACAACCAAACCCCCCAAATAAAATCCTATCTAAAAAAAAAACTAAGCTCCCCCTTGCCCTGAAAAGGGCATTTGGATGGGCATTGCCCTTAAAAGGGCATTTAGCTCTTTTTCAGTCCAAACCCTAATCTAAAAATAAAACCCACCGAATAAACCCTTAAAAAAACCTAACACTAACCCCTGAAGTTCCACTTACAGTTTTTGAAGACCGGACATCCATCCTCAACGAAGCCAGGAGAAATCTTCATCCAAGCGGCAAAAAGTCATCCTCCAGACGGGCAGAAGTCTTCATCCAGACGGCATCTTCTATCTTCATCCTTCCGACGTGGAGTGGCTCCATCTTCAAGACATCCGGCACGGAGCATCCTCTTCTTTCGACGGCTACTGTAGAATGAAGGTTCGTCATCCCAATCAGCCAATAGAATGCAAGCTCAATCCTGTTGGATCAGCCAATAGGATTGAAGCTCAATCCTATTGGCTGATTGCATCAGCCAATAGGATTTTTTCAACTTTAATTCCGATTGTCTGATAGTATTCTATCAGCCAATCAGAATTCAAGGGACGCCATCTTGGATGACGTCCCTTAATGGAACCTTCATTCTACAGTAGCCGTCAAAAGAAGAGGATGCTTCACGCCGGATGTCTTGAAGATGGAGTCGCTCCGCGTCGGAAGGATGAAGATAGAAGATGCCGTCTGGATGAAGACTTCTGCCCGTCTGGAGGACGACTTCTTGCCGCTTGGATGAAGACTTCTCCCGGCTTCGTTGAGGAGTTCTTGCCGCTTGGATGAAGACTTCTCCCGGCTTCGTTGAGGATGGATGTCCGGTCTTCAAAAACTGTAAGTGGATCTTCGGGGGTTAGTGTTAGGTTTTTTTTAAGGGTTTATTGAGTGGGTTTTATTTTTAGATTAGGGTTTGGGTTGAAAAAGAGCTAAATGCCCTTTTAAGGGCAATGCCCATCCAAATGCCCTTTTCAGTGCAATGGGGAGCTTAGGTTTTCTTAGATAGGATTTTATTTCGGGAGTTTGGTTGTGTGGGTGGTGGGTTTTACTGTTGGCGGGTTGTTTGTATTTTTTTTTACAGGTAAAAGAGCTGATTTCTTTGGGGCAATGCTCCGCAAAAGGCCCTTTTAAGGGCTATTGGCAGTTTTGTTTAGGCTAGGTTTTTTTTTATTTTGGGGGGGCTTTTTTATTTTGATAGGGCTATTAGATTAGTTGTAATTAGTTTAAATATTTGATCATTTCTTTTTTATTTTGTGTAATTTAGTGTTTATTATTTTTTGTAATTTAGTTAATTGTATTTAATTAATGTAATTGATTTAATTGTAGTTTAATGTTAGGTGTTAGTGTAAGACAGGTTAGATTTTATTTTACAGGTAAATTTGCATTTATTTTAACTAGGTAGTCAGTAAATAGTTAATAACTATTTACTAACTAGTCTACCTAGTTAGTTAATAAGGGGTTAATAAGTGTAGGTAGGTGGCGGTGACATTGGGGGTGGCAGATTAGGGGTTAATAAGTGTAGGTAGGTGGCAGCGATGTCGGGGCAGCAGATTAGGGGTTAATAAGTGTAATGTAGGTGGCGGCGATGTCGGGGCAGCAGATTAGGGGTGTTTAGACTCAGGGTTTATGTTAGGGTGTAAACATACATTTTCTTTTCCCATAGAAATCAATGCAGCTGCGTTACGGAGCTATATGCTCCTTTATTGCAGGTGTTAGACTGTTTTTTAGCCGGCTCTCCCCATTGATGTCTATGGGGAAATCGTGCTCGAGCACGTAAAACCAGCTCAAAGCAGCGCTGGTATTTGGGTGCGGTATGGAGCTCAATTTTGCTCAACGCTGCCATATTGCCTGTAAGCGGTGACAATAACGTGCAAGTTAGTACCGCACCCCTCTTACAGCAAAACTCGTAATCTAGCCGTATATAATTCCTATTTAAAACTAAATACTTACCTATAAAATAAAACCTAAGCTAGCTACAATATAACTAATAGTTACATTGTAGCTATCTTAGGTTTTATTTTTATTTCACAGGCAAGTTTGTATTTATTTTAACTAGGAAGACTAGTTAGTAAATAGTTATTAACTATTTACTAACTACCTAGTTAAAATAAATACAAATTTACCTGTGAAACTATTTAAAACCTAACCTGTCTTACAGTGAAACCTAACCTTACACTACAATTAAATCAATTACATTAATTAAATACAATTAACTAAATTACAAAAAATAAAAAAGAAATGATCAAATATTTAAACTAATTACACCTAATCTAATAGCCCTATCAAAATAACCCCCCCCCCCAATAAAAAAACCCTAGCCTTAACTAAACTGCCAATAGACCTTAAAAGGTCCTTTTGCGGGGCATTGCCCAAAGAAATCAGCTCTTTTACCTGTAAAAAAAAAAATACAAACAACCCCCCAACAGTAAAACCCACCACCCACACAACCAAACCCCCCAAATAAAATCCTATCTAAAAAAAAAACTAAGCTCCCCCTTGCCCTGAAAAGGGCATTTGGATGGGCATTGCCCTTAAAAGGGCATTTAGCTCTTTTTCAGTCCAAACCCTAATCTAAAAATAAAACCCACCGAATAAACCCTTAAAAAAACCTAACACTAACCCCTGAAGTTCCACTTACAGTTTTTGAAGACCGGACATCCATCCTCAACGAAGCCAGGAGAAATCTTCATCCAAGCGGCAAAAAGTCATCCTCCAGACGGGCAGAAGTCTTCATCCAGACGGCATCTTCTATCTTCATCCTTCCGACGTGGAGTGGCTCCATCTTCAAGACATCCGGCACGGAGCATCCTCTTCTTTCGACGGCTACTGTAGAATGAAGGTTCGTCATCCCAATCAGCCAATAGAATGCAAGCTCAATCCTGTTGGATCAGCCAATAGGATTGAAGCTCAATCCTATTGGCTGATTGCATCAGCCAATAGGATTTTTTCAACTTTAATTCCGATTGTCTGATAGTATTCTATCAGCCAATCAGAATTCAAGGGACGCCATCTTGGATGACGTCCCTTAATGGAACCTTCATTCTACAGTAGCCGTCAAAAGAAGAGGATGCTTCACGCCGGATGTCTTGAAGATGGAGTCGCTCCGCGTCGGAAGGATGAAGATAGAAGATGCCGTCTGGATGAAGACTTCTGCCCGTCTGGAGGACGACTTCTTGCCGCTTGGATGAAGACTTCTCCCGGCTTCGTTGAGGAGTTCTTGCCGCTTGGATGAAGACTTCTCCCGGCTTCGTTGAGGATGGATGTCCGGTCTTCAAAAACTGTAAGTGGATCTTCGGGGGTTAGTGTTAGGTTTTTTTTAAGGGTTTATTGAGTGGGTTTTATTTTTAGATTATGGTTTGGGTTGAAAAAGAGCTAAATGCCCTTTTAAGGGCAATGCCCATCCAAATGCCCTTTTCAGTGCAATGGGGAGCTTAGGTTTTCTTAGATAGGATTTTATTTCGGGAGTTTGGTTGTGTGGGTGGTGGGTTTTACTGTTGGCGGGTTGTTTGTATTTTTTTTTACAGGTAAAAGAGCTGATTTCTTTGGGGCAATGCTCCGCAAAAGGCCCTTTTAAGGGCTATTGGCAGTTTTGTTTAGGCTAGGTTTTTTTTTATTTTGGGGGGGCTTTTTTATTTTGATAGGGCTATTAGATTAGTTGTAATTAGTTTAAATATTTGATCATTTCTTTTTTATTTTGTGTAATTTAGTGTTTATTATTTTTTGTAATTTAGTTAATTGTATTTAATTAATGTAATTGATTTAATTGTAGTTTAATGTTAGGTGTTAGTGTAAGACAGGTTAGATTTTATTTTACAGGTAAATTTGCATTTATTTTAACTAGGTAGTCAGTAAATAGTTAATAACTATTTACTAACTAGTCTACCTAGTTAGTTAATAAGGGGTTAATAAGTGTAGGTAGGTGGCGGTGACATTGGGGGTGGCAGATTAGGGGTTAATAAGTGTAGGTAGGTGGCAGCGATGTCGGGGCAGCAGATTAGGGGTTAATAAGTGTAATGTAGGTGGCGGCGATGTCGGGGCAGCAGATTAGGGGTGTTTAGACTCAGGGTTTATGTTAGGGTGTAAACATACATTTTCTTTTCCCATAGAAATCAATGCAGCTGCGTTACGGAGCTATATGCTCCTTTATTGCAGGTGTTAGACTGTTTTTTAGCCGGCTCTCCCCATTGATGTCTATGGGGAAATCGTGCTCGAGCACGTAAAACCAGCTCAAAGCAGCGCTGGTATTTGGGTGCGGTATGGAGCTCAATTTTGCTCAACGCTGCCATATTGCCTGTAAGCGGTGACAATAACGTGCAAGTTAGTACCGCACCCCTCTTACAGCAAAACTCGTAATCTAGCCGTATATAATTCCTATTTAAAACTAAATACTTACCTATAAAATAAAACCTAAGCTAGCTACAATATAACTAATAGTTACATTGTAGCTATCTTAGGTTTTATTTTTATTTCACAGGCAAGTTTGTATTTATTTTAACTAGGAAGACTAGTTAGTAAATAGTTATTAACTATTTACTAACTACCTAGTTAAAATAAATACAAATTTACCTGTGAAACTATTTAAAACCTAACCTGTCTTACAGTGAAACCTAACCTTACACTACAATTAAATCAATTACATTAATTAAATACAATTAACTAAATTACAAAAAATAAAAAAGAAATGATCAAATATTTAAACTAATTACACCTAATCTAATAGCCCTATCAAAATAACCCCCCCCCCCCCAATAAAAAAACCCTAGCCTTAACTAAACTGCCAATAGACCTTAAAAGGTCCTTTTGCGGGGCATTGCCCAAAGAAATCAGCTCTTTTACCTGTAAAAAAAAAAATACAAACAACCCCCCAACAGTAAAACCCACCACCCACACAACCAAACCCCCCAAATAAAATCCTATCTAAAAAAAAAACTAAGCTCCCCCTTGCCCTGAAAAGGGCATTTGGATGGGCATTGCCCTTAAAAGGGCATTTAGCTCTTTTTCAGTCCAAACCCTAATCTAAAAATAAAACCCACCGAATAAACCCTTAAAAAAACCTAACACTAACCCCTGAAGTTCCACTTACAGTTTTTGAAGACCGGACATCCATCCTCAACGAAGCCAGGAGAAATCTTCATCCAAGCGGCAAAAAGTCATCCTCCAGACGGGCAGAAGTCTTCATCCAGACGGCATCTTCTATCTTCATCCTTCCGACGTGGAGTGGCTCCATCTTCAAGACATCCGGCACGGAGCATCCTCTTCTTTCGACGGCTACTGTAGAATGAAGGTTCGTCATCCCAATCAGCCAATAGAATGCAAGCTCAATCCTGTTGGATCAGCCAATAGGATTGAAGCTCAATCCTATTGGCTGATTGCATCAGCCAATAGGATTTTTTCAACTTTAATTCCGATTGTCTGATAGTATTCTATCAGCCAATCAGAATTCAAGGGACGCCATCTTGGATGACGTCCCTTAATGGAACCTTCATTCTACAGTAGCCGTCAAAAGAAGAGGATGCTTCACGCCGGATGTCTTGAAGATGGAGTCGCTCCGCGTCGGAAGGATGAAGATAGAAGATGCCGTCTGGATGAAGACTTCTGCCCGTCTGGAGGACGACTTCTTGCCGCTTGGATGAAGACTTCTCCCGGCTTCGTTGAGGAGTTCTTGCCGCTTGGATGAAGACTTCTCCCGGCTTCGTTGAGGATGGATGTCCGGTCTTCAAAAACTGTAAGTGGATCTTCGGGGGTTAGTGTTAGGTTTTTTTTAAGGGTTTATTGAGTGGGTTTTATTTTTAGATTAGGGTTTGGGTTGAAAAAGAGCTAAATGCCCTTTTAAGGGCAATGCCCATCCAAATGCCCTTTTCAGTGCAATGGGGAGCTTAGGTTTTCTTAGATAGGATTTTATTTCGGGAGTTTGGTTGTGTGGGTGGTGGGTTTTACTGTTGGCGGGTTGTTTGTATTTTTTTTTACAGGTAAAAGAGCTGATTTCTTTGGGGCAATGCTCCGCAAAAGGCCCTTTTAAGGGCTATTGGCAGTTTTGTTTAGGCTAGGTTTTTTTTTATTTTGGGGGGGCTTTTTTATTTTGATAGGGCTATTAGATTAGTTGTAATTAGTTTAAATATTTGATCATTTCTTTTTTATTTTGTGTAATTTAGTGTTTATTATTTTTTGTAATTTAGTTAATTGTATTTAATTAATGTAATTGATTTAATTGTAGTTTAATGTTAGGTGTTAGTGTAAGACAGGTTAGATTTTATTTTACAGGTAAATTTGCATTTATTTTAACTAGGTAGTCAGTAAATAGTTAATAACTATTTACTAACTAGTCTACCTAGTTAGTTAATAAGGGGTTAATAAGTGTAGGTAGGTGGCGGTGACATTGGGGGTGGCAGATTAGGGGTTAATAAGTGTAGGTAGGTGGCAGCGATGTCGGGGCAGCAGATTAGGGGTTAATAAGTGTAATGTAGGTGGCGGCGATGTCGGGGCAGCAGATTAGGGGTGTTTAGACTCAGGGTTTATGTTAGGGTGTAAACATACATTTTCTTTTCCCATAGAAATCAATGCAGCTGCGTTACGGAGCTATATGCTCCTTTATTGCAGGTGTTAGACTGTTTTTTAGCCGGCTCTCCCCATTGATGTCTATGGGGAAATCGTGCTCGAGCACGTAAAACCAGCTCAAAGCAGCGCTGGTATTTGGGTGCGGTATGGAGCTCAATTTTGCTCAACGCTGCCATATTGCCTGTAAGCGGTGACAATAACGTGCAAGTTAGTACCGCACCCCTCTTACAGCAAAACTCGTAATCTAGCCGTATATAATTCCTATTTAAAACTAAATACTTACCTATAAAATAAAACCTAAGCTAGCTACAATATAACTAATAGTTACATTGTAGCTATCTTAGGTTTTATTTTTATTTCACAGGCAAGTTTGTATTTATTTTAACTAGGAAGACTAGTTAGTAAATAGTTATTAACTATTTACTAACTACCTAGTTAAAATAAATACAAATTTACCTGTGAAACTATTTAAAACCTAACCTGTCTTACAGTGAAACCTAACCTTACACTACAATTAAATCAATTACATTAATTAAATACAATTAACTAAATTACAAAAAATAAAAAAGAAATGATCAAATATTTAAACTAATTACACCTAATCTAATAGCCCTATCAAAATAACCCCCCCCCCCCCAATAAAAAAACCCTAGCCTTAACTAAACTGCCAATAGACCTTAAAAGGTCCTTTTGCGGGGCATTGCCCAAAGAAATCAGCTCTTTTACCTGTAAAAAAAAAAATACAAACAACCCCCCAACAGTAAAACCCACCACCCACACAACCAAACCCCCCAAATAAAATCCTATCTAAAAAAAAAACTAAGCTCCCCCTTGCCCTGAAAAGGGCATTTGGATGGGCATT
Organism: Bombina bombina; assembly: GCF_027579735.1. Lineage (NCBI taxonomy): Eukaryota > Metazoa > Chordata > Amphibia > Anura > Bombinatoridae > Bombina > Bombina bombina. The sequence continues at coordinate 288,085,255 of NC_069500.1, forward strand.
GCCCTTAAAAGGGCATTTAGCTCTTTTTCAGTCCAAACCCTAATCTAAAAATAAAACCCACCGAATAAACCCTTAAAAAAACCTAACACTAACCCCTGAAGTTCCACTTACAGTTTTTGAAGACCGGACATCCATCCTCAACGAAGCCAGGAGAAATCTTCATCCAAGCGGCAAAAAGTCATCCTCCAGACAGGCAGAAGTCTTCATCCAGACGGCATCTTCTATCTTCATCCTTCCGACGTGGAGTGGCTCCATCTTCAAGACATCCGGCACGGAGCATCCTCTTCTTTCGACGGCTACTGTAGAATGAAGGTTCGTCATCCCAATCAGCCAATAGAATGCAAGCTCAATCCTGTTGGATCAGCCAATAGGATTGAAGCTCAATCCTATTGGCTGATTGCATCAGCCAATAGGATTTTTTCAACTTTAATTCCGATTGTCTGATAGTATTCTATCAGCCAATCAGAATTCAAGGGACGCCATCTTGGATGACGTCCCTTAATGGAACCTTCATTCTACAGTAGCCGTCAAAAGAAGAGGATGCTTCACGCCGGATGTCTTGAAGATGGAGTCGCTCCGCGTCGGAAGGATGAAGATAGAAGATGCCGTCTGGATGAAGACTTCTGCCCGTCTGGAGGACGACTTCTTGCCGCTTGGATGAAGACTTCTCCCGGCTTCGTTGAGGAGTTCTTGCCGCTTGGATGAAGACTTCTCCCGGCTTCGTTGAGGATGGATGTCCGGTCTTCAAAAACTGTAAGTGGATCTTCGGGGGTTAGTGTTAGGTTTTTTTTAAGGGTTTATTGAGTGGGTTTTATTTTTAGATTAGGGTTTGGGTTGAAAAAGAGCTAAATGCCCTTTTAAGGGCAATGCCCATCCAAATGCCCTTTTCAGTGCAATGGGGAGCTTAGGTTTTCTTAGATAGGATTTTATTTCGGGAGTTTGGTTGTGTGGGTGGTGGGTTTTACTGTTGGCGGGTTGTTTGTATTTTTTTTTACAGGTAAAAGAGCTGATTTCTTTGGGGCAATGCTCCGCAAAAGGCCCTTTTAAGGGCTATTGGCAGTTTTGTTTAGGCTAGGTTTTTTTTTATTTTGGGGGGGCTTTTTTATTTTGATAGGGCTATTAGATTAGTTGTAATTAGTTTAAATATTTGATCATTTCTTTTTTATTTTGTGTAATTTAGTGTTTATTATTTTTTGTAATTTAGTTAATTGTATTTAATTAATGTAATTGATTTAATTGTAGTTTAATGTTAGGTGTTAGTGTAAGACAGGTTAGATTTTATTTTACAGGTAAATTTGCATTTATTTTAACTAGGTAGTCAGTAAATAGTTAATAACTATTTACTAACTAGTCTACCTAGTTAGTTAATAAGGGGTTAATAAGTGTAGGTAGGTGGCGGTGACTTTGGGGGTGGCAGATTAGGGGTTAATAAGTGTAGGTAGGTGGCAGCGATGTCGGGGCAGCAGATTAGGGGTTAATAAGTGTAATGTAGGTGGCGGCGATGTCGGGGCAGCAGATTAGGGGTGTTTAGACTCAGGGTTTATGTTAGGGTGTAAACATACATTTTCTTTTCCCATAGAAATCAATGCAGCTGCGTTACGGAGCTATATGCTCCTTTATTGCAGGTGTTAGACTGTTTTTTAGCCGGCTCTCCCCATTGATGTCTATGGGGAAATCGTGCTCGAGCACGTAAAACCAGCTCAAAGCAGCGCTGGTATTTGGGTGCGGTATGGAGCTCAATTTTGCTCAACGCTGCCATATTGCCTGTAAGCGGTGACAATAACGTGCAAGTTAGTACCGCACCCCTCTTACAGCAAAACTCGTAATCTAGCCGTATATAATTCCTATTTAAAACTAAATACTTACCTATAAAATAAAACCTAAGCTAGCTACAATATAACTAATAGTTACATTGTAGCTATCTTAGGTTTTATTTTTATTTCACAGGCAAGTTTGTATTTATTTTAACTAGGAAGACTAGTTAGTAAATAGTTATTAACTATTTACTAACTACCTAGTTAAAATAAATACAAATTTACCTGTGAAACTATTTAAAACCTAACCTGTCTTACAGTGAAACCTAACCTTACACTACAATTAAATCAATTACATTAATTAAATACAATTAACTAAATTACAAAAAATAAAAAAGAAATGATCAAATATTTAAACTAATTACACCTAATCTAATAGCCCTATCAAAATAACCCCCCCCCCCCAATAAAAAAACCCTAGCCTTAACTAAACTGCCAATAGACCTTAAAAGGTCCTTTTGCGGGGCATTGCCCAAAGAAATCAGCTCTTTTACCTGTAAAAAAAAAAATACAAACAACCCCCCAACAGTAAAACCCACCACCCACACAACCAAACCCCCCAAATAAAATCCTATCTAAAAAAAAAACTAAGCTCCCCCTTGCCCTGAAAAGGGCATTTGGATGGGCATTGCCCTTAAAAGGGCATTTAGCTCTTTTTCAGTCCAAACCCTAATCTAAAAATAAAACCCACCGAATAAACCCTTAAAAAAACCTAACACTAACCCCTGAAGTTCCACTTACAGTTTTTGAAGACCGGACATCCATCCTCAACGAAGCCAGGAGAAATCTTCATCCAAGCGGCAAAAAGTCATCCTCCAGACGGGCAGAAGTCTTCATCCAGACGGCATCTTCTATCTTCATCCTTCCGACGTGGAGTGGCTCCATCTTCAAGACATCCGGCACGGAGCATCCTCTTCTTTCGACGGCTACTGTAGAATGAAGGTTCGTCATCCCAATCAGCCAATAGAATGCAAGCTCAATCCTGTTGGATCAGCCAATAGGATTGAAGCTCAATCCTATTGGCTGATTGCATCAGCCAATAGGATTTTTTCAACTTTAATTCCGATTGTCTGATAGTATTCTATCAGCCAATCAGAATTCAAGGGACGCCATCTTGGATGACGTCCCTTAATGGAACCTTCATTCTACAGTAGCCGTCAAAAGAAGAGGATGCTTCACGCCGGATGTCTTGAAGATGGAGTCGCTCCGCGTCGGAAGGATGAAGATAGAAGATGCCGTCTGGATGAAGACTTCTGCCCGTCTGGAGGACGACTTCTTGCCGCTTGGATGAAGACTTCTCCCGGCTTCGTTGAGGAGTTCTTGCCGCTTGGATGAAGACTTCTCCCGGCTTCGTTGAGGATGGATGTCCGGTCTTCAAAAACTGTAAGTGGATCTTCGGGGGTTAGTGTTAGGTTTTTTTTAAGGGTTTATTGAGTGGGTTTTATTTTTAGATTAGGGTTTGGGTTGAAAAAGAGCTAAATGCCCTTTTAAGGGCAATGCCCATCCAAATGCCCTTTTCAGTGCAATGGGGAGCTTAGGTTTTCTTAGATAGGATTTTATTTCGGGAGTTTGGTTGTGTGGGTGGTGGGTTTTACTGTTGGCGGGTTGTTTGTATTTTTTTTTACAGGTAAAAGAGCTGATTTCTTTGGGGCAATGCTCCGCAAAAGGCCCTTTTAAGGGCTATTGGCAGTTTTGTTTAGGCTAGGTTTTTTTTTATTTTGGGGGGGCTTTTTTATTTTGATAGGGCTATTAGATTAGTTGTAATTAGTTTAAATATTTGATCATTTCTTTTTTATTTTGTGTAATTTAGTGTTTATTATTTTTTGTAATTTAGTTAATTGTATTTAATTAATGTAATTGATTTAATTGTAGTTTAATGTTAGGTGTTAGTGTAAGACAGGTTAGATTTTATTTTACAGGTAAATTTGCATTTATTTTAACTAGGTAGTCAGTAAATAGTTAATAACTATTTACTAACTAGTCTACCTAGTTAGTTAATAAGGGGTTAATAAGTGTAGGTAGGTGGCGGTGACATTGGGGGTGGCAGATTAGGGGTTAATAAGTGTAGGTAGGTGGCAGCGATGTCGGGGCAGCAGATTAGGGGTTAATAAGTGTAATGTAGGTGGCGGCGATGTCGGGGCAGCAGATTAGGGGTGTTTAGACTCAGGGTTTATGTTAGGGTGTAAACATACATTTTCTTTTCCCATAGAAATCAATGCAGCTGCGTTACGGAGCTATATGCTCCTTTATTGCAGGTGTTAGACTGTTTTTTAGCCGGCTCTCCCCATTGATGTCTATGGGGAAATCGTGCTCGAGCACGTAAAACCAGCTCAAAGCAGCGCTGGTATTTGGGTGCGGTATGGAGCTCAATTTTGCTCAACGCTGCCATATTGCCTGTAAGCGGTGACAATAACGTGCAAGTTAGTACCGCACCCCTCTTACAGCAAAACTCGTAATCTAGCCGTATATAATTCCTATTTAAAACTAAATACTTACCTATAAAATAAAACCTAAGCTAGCTACAATATAACTAATAGTTACATTGTAGCTATCTTAGGTTTTATTTTTATTTCACAGGCAAGTTTGTATTTATTTTAACTAGGAAGACTAGTTAGTAAATAGTTATTAACTATTTACTAACTACCTAGTTAAAATAAATACAAATTTACCTGTGAAACTATTTAAAACCTAACCTGTCTTACAGTGAAACCTAACCTTACACTACAATTAAATCAATTACATTAATTAAATACAATTAACTAAATTACAAAAAATAAAAAAGAAATGATCAAATATTTAAACTAATTACACCTAATCTAATAGCCCTATCAAAATAACCCCCCCCCCCCCAATAAAAAAACCCTAGCCTTAACTAAACTGCCAATAGACCTTAAAAGGTCCTTTTGCGGGGCATTGCCCAAAGAAATCAGCTCTTTTACCTGTAAAAAAAAAAATACAAACAACCCCCCAACAGTAAAACCCACCACCCACACAACCAAACCCCCCAAATAAAATCCTATCTAAAAAAAAAACTAAGCTCCCCCTTGCCCTGAAAAGGGCATTTGGATGGGCATTGCCCTTAAAAGGGCATTTAGCTCTTTTTCAGTCCAAACCCTAATCTAAAAATAAAACCCACCGAATAAACCCTTAAAAAAACCTAACACTAACCCCTGAAGTTCCACTTACAGTTTTTGAAGACCGGACATCCATCCTCAACGAAGCCAGGAGAAATCTTCATCCAAGCGGCAAAAAGTCATCCTCCAGACGGGCAGAAGTCTTCATCCAGACGGCATCTTCTATCTTCATCCTTCCGACGTGGAGTGGCTCCATCTTCAAGACATCCGGCACGGAGCATCCTCTTCTTTCGACGGCTACTGTAGAATGAAGGTTCGTCATCCCAATCAGCCAATAGAATGCAAGCTCAATCCTGTTGGATCAGCCAATAGGATTGAAGCTCAATCCTATTGGCTGATTGCATCAGCCAATAGGATTTTTTCAACTTTAATTCCGATTGTCTGATAGTATTCTATCAGCCAATCAGAATTCAAGGGACGCCATCTTGGATGACGTCCCTTAATGGAACCTTCATTCTACAGTAGCCGTCAAAAGAAGAGGATGCTTCACGCCGGATGTCTTGAAGATGGAGTCGCTCCGCGTCGGAAGGATGAAGATAGAAGATGCCGTCTGGATGAAGACTTCTGCCCGTCTGGAGGACGACTTCTTGCCGCTTGGATGAAGACTTCTCCCGGCTTCGTTGAGGAGTTCTTGCCGCTTGGATGAAGACTTCTCCCGGCTTCGTTGAGGATGGATGTCCGGTCTTCAAAAACTGTAAGTGGATCTTCGGGGGTTAGTGTTAGGTTTTTTTTAAGGGTTTATTGAGTGGGTTTTATTTTTAGATTAGGGTTTGGGTTGAAAAAGAGCTAAATGCCCTTTTAAGGGCAATGCCCATCCAAATGCCCTTTTCAGTGCAATGGGGAGCTTAGGTTTTCTTAGATAGGATTTTATTTCGGGAGTTTGGTTGTGTGGGTGGTGGGTTTTACTGTTGGCGGGTTGTTTGTATTTTTTTTTACAGGTAAAAGAGCTGATTTCTTTGGGGCAATGCTCCGCAAAAGGCCCTTTTAAGGGCTATTGGCAGTTTTGTTTAGGCTAGGTTTTTTTTTATTTTGGGGGGGCTTTTTTATTTTGATAGGGCTATTAGATTAGTTGTAATTAGTTTAAATATTTGATCATTTCTTTTTTATTTTGTGTAATTTAGTGTTTATTATTTTTTGTAATTTAGTTAATTGTATTTAATTAATGTAATTGATTTAATTGTAGTTTAATGTTAGGTGTTAGTGTAAGACAGGTTAGATTTTATTTTACAGGTAAATTTGCATTTATTTTAACTAGGTAGTCAGTAAATAGTTAATAACTATTTACTAACTAGTCTACCTAGTTAGTTAATAAGGGGTTAATAAGTGTAGGTAGGTGGCGGTGACATTGGGGGTGGCAGATTAGGGGTTAATAAGTGTAGGTAGGTGGCAGCGATGTCGGGGCAGCAGATTAGGGGTTAATAAGTGTAATGTAGGTGGCGGCGATGTCGGGGCAGCAGATTAGGGGTGTTTAGACTCAGGGTTTATGTTAGGGCGTAAACATACATTTTCTTTTCCCATAGAAATCAATGCAGCTGCGTTACGGAGCTATATGCTCCTTTATTGCAGGTGTTAGACTGTTTTTTAGCCGGCTCTCCCCATTGATGTCTATGGGGAAATCGTGCTCGAGCACGTAAAACCAGCTCAAAGCAGCGCTGGTATTTGGGTGCGGTATGGAGCTCAATTTTGCTCAACGCTGCCATATTGCCTGCTAACGCCGGGTTTTTGCAAACCTGTAATAGCAGCGCTATAGGGAGGTGAGCGGTGGAAATAACTTGCAAGTTAGCACCGAGCCGCTCATACCGCAAAACTCGTAATCTAGCCGTTTGCCTCCTATGGAGGTGGTGAAGTAAGTTTGTGCTTGATTTTCTTCTGTGATATGCGCTTCTCAGCATTTTGAAGCCCGATTCCTCTCAGAGTACAGTGAATGTCAGAGGGATGTGAAGGGAGTATCACCTATTCAATTCTATGGTTTTCCTCGCAGGAAATCTTTTCATAGGTTCTCTGTTATCGGTCGTAGAAATTCATCTCCTACCTCCCTTTTCAGATTGACTATATACTCTCATATTCCATTACCTCTACTGATAACTGTTTCAGTACTGGTTTGGCTATCTGTTACATGTGGATGGGTGTCTTTGTGTAAGTATGTTTTTATTTCTTAAAGACACTCTCAGCTATGATTTGGCACTTTATGTATTAATGTAAAGTTCTAAATACATGTATTGTATTTATATTTGCCATGAGTCAGGTTTATGTATATTTCCTTTTGCAGACTATCATTTTCAAAATTGGGAACAAGATATTTAGGAAGTTATTTTTTTCTTACCTGGGGTATAGTCTTTTCTTCAAAATTGACTGTTTTCATTAATGAAGGCTTGCGAGGCCGCAAAATGCTGATATTTATTGCGTCATTCTTGGCGCGAGAATTTTTTTGATGCAAAGGTAGGTTCGGTGATACAAATTTGTCATTTCCGGCATCTTAGTTGACGCCAGGTTTCCTTGCACAATGTTGCGTCATTTCCGGGTTTGTTGTTAGCGCCAAAAAAAATTCATTTTGCGTTGCGCGTCATACTTGGTGCCAAATAATTTTTTTATTTAAACTACACTTTCTATATGCCTCTTCATAATTTTGCTTTATATGTTGTTTTTTTCTCTTACATTTGCAAGATGTCTCAGAAACCACTGTTGGATTCCTGTTGCCTGATAACAGTTCTACCAAAGATAAGTGTATCTGTTGTAAATTAGCGGAGATTATATCTCCAGCTGTAGTATGTAACAGTTGTCATGATAAGCTTTTACATGCAGAGAATGTATCCATCAGTACTAGTACTATGCATGTTGTTCCTTCAACATCTAATGTACATGATATCCCTGTGAATATAAAAGATTTTATTGCTGACGCGATTCAGAAGGCTTTGTCTGCCATTCCGCCTTCTAATAAACGTGAAAGGTCTTTTAAAACTTCTCATAAAGATGATGAATTTTTAAATGACCGAAATGATGAGGATCTATCTGATTTAGAAGATCCTACCTCAGATATTGACACTGACAAATCTTTTTATCTCTTTAAGATGGAGTATATTTGTTCCTTGTTGAAAGAAGTGTTATTACTTTGGATATAGAGGAAACTAGTCCTCTTGATATTAAAACTAGTAAATGTTTACCTGTAAAAAAAAAATACAAACACACCCCCAACAGTAAAATCCACCACCCACACAACCAAACCCCCAAATAAAAACCTACCTAAAAAAACCTAAGCTCCCTATTGCACTGAAAAGGGCATTTGAATGGGCATTGCCCTTAAAAGGGCATTTAGCTCTTTTTCAGCCCAAACCCTAAGCTAAAAATAAAACCCACTCAATAAACCCTTAAAAAAAACTAACACTAACCCCCGAAGATCCACTTACAGTTTTTGAAGACCCGACATCCATCCTCAACGAAGAGGAAGAAGTCCTCAGCGAAGCCGGCAGAAGTCTTCATCCAAGTGGGCCGAAGTCTTCATCCAAGCCGGCAGAAGTCTTCATCCAGACATCATCTTCTATCTTCATCCATCCAGCGCGGAGCGGCTCCATCTTCAAGACATCCGGCGCGGAGCATCCTCTTCTTCCGACGGCTCTTCTCGAATGAAGGTTCCTTTAAGTGACGTCATCCAAGATGGCGTCCCTTGAATTCCGATTGGCTGATAGAATTCTATCAGCCAATCAGAATTAAAGGTGAAAAAATCCTATTGGCTGATCCAATCAGCCAACAGGATTGAGCTTGCATTCTATTAGCTGTTCCAATCAGTTAATAACAGTAATGTAGGTTGCGGCGATGTCAGGGACAGCATAGAATTCTATCAGCCAATCGGAATTAAAGGTGAAAAAATCCTATTGGCTGATGCAATCAGCCAATAGGATTGAGCTTCAATACTATTGGCTGATCCAATCAGCCAACAGGATTGAGTTTGCATTCTATTAGCTGTTCCAATCAGCGATGTTACGGACAGCAGATTAGGGGTTAATAACAGTAATGTAGGTTGCAGCGATGTTAGGGACAGCAGATTAGGGGTCAATAATATTTAACTAGTGTTTGCAATGCGGGAGTACGGCGGTTTAGGGGTTAATATGTTTATTATAGTGGCGGCGATGTCCGGAGCGGCAGATTAGGGGTTAATCATTTTATTTTATTATTTGTGATGCAGGAGGGCCTCAGTTTAGGGGTTAGGTCATTTATGGGTGTTAGTGTACTTTTTAGCACTTTAGTTATGAGTTTTATGTTACGGCCTTGTAGCATAAAACTACTGACTTTCAGTTTACCGTACGGATCTTGACGGTATATGCTGTACTGCTCACTTTTTGGCCTCCCAGGCAAACTTGTAATACCGGCGCTGTGGAAGTCCCATTTAAAAAGGACTTTGGGAAAGCTGCGGTAGTTACGTTGCGTTATGGCCAAAAAAAGTGTGCGGTGCAGCTAAACCTGCAAGACTCGCAATACCAGCGGTAGTGAAAAATAGCCTTAACGCTGCTTTTTCACTCATACCGCAAAACTCGTAAACTAGCCGAATGTCTCTGATTTGCAATATATAGCATAGTCTCTCTTTTAAGCCTGGTGATATCACTTTTTATCAGTAAAATTATTTTAATACAATCCATTCGAGTTCCACTTCTATGTCTCCATTTGGAGCCCCAATTGCTTTTATATCTAGAGCTTGATGTTAAGCTCTGGAGTATGTGAGTACATTAACCGTTTATTTCTTATGCCATAGCGCATTGCATGACATCACAATTTGCAGTTTTCTTTTTTTGGAGGTACCATCATTTGAATCTGCAAGCAACTCTTTTTGGGACTTATACACTGAGTTTCTCATATACATATATATATTTACTGGGGACACACAATTCCCATAGACCGCAATATAAATGCACTTTAATTCCCCAAAAACTGCCTAGTGCAGTTGTTTTTTATATATATTTTTTTTAAAATGCTACATTTTTTAATAAAAAAAACTATAATGTCCTCTATTTTGAGGCCATTTGGGGCATTTTTAGAAAATTAACCAGAGATCAGATCTCTGGTTCTTTTTCTGATCGCTAATTGCTACAGCGAGCTTGAGCTAACAATAACCAGCCACTTGTAATGGCTGGTTAATTATCGCACGCTTGCAAACGTGCAAATTTGCCCATTTGCAGGCATGCAGTAATTTAGTGCTACACTTGTAATCTAGCCCTTACTTTGAATATTAAACGAGCAATTGATTTTTTTGGGGATAAATGTCAAAGTTTTCTTTTCATTTTTTTTCTGCACACTTCTTCAGGGATGAACAGCTTTCTTTTTACTATTGTTTGTTTGCACACGCTCTCTTCCAGATGACTGTTAACTAAACAGACAACTCTGCGTTTATGTTTTTAGAAAGTTTTGAGATTTTTTTTTTATTTTTTTTTGAAAAATAATTTTTATTGAGGTTTTTTGAAAAATACATTATATAACTATTGTCCATTTACAGTAGCATGAAATATACATAAGATATAGAGGTTAATATGGTAAATACTTAGCAATACAACAGGTTTGTGAGCTGATAAGATAATGATACTAAATACAAGTAGTTTCTTGAAACATTTACACCTATATAGGTTCCTTTACAGAGAATATTACAATCCATAGCTGTGTATTAAAATGTGAAAGGAGTGTATCCAGGCGCCAACAATGGAGGCTAAGGTTAAAAGTGTTTATTAACAATGGCAATATCCGTGACAAATTCTTACAGTCTCTAACGAGTGTTAAAAATAATAACAAATGTTAAAAACAATAAAATCTAGGAGAAAAGCATGGATCCACGCTAAAATTACGCTAAAATAACATAAAAACAATAAACCAAATCTAATACAGGGTTGGTTATAAGCATGAATGACAATGATAAATTGTGCAAATTATGTGCAAGTGGTGTGTGTTAGAGCAACCGCTCCACAATAAATAAATACACTTTAGTCCAGGTGGTGGTGGAAGTGATTAATGTAAAGAAGTCAATCCTGTGAGATAAAAAATTAAAAAAGTCAATCCTGTGAGATAAAGCTCACTCCTGTGGAAATAAAAAATGGGTGTCATGGGTTTATTTCCACAGGAGTGAGCTTTATCTCACAGGATTGACTTTTTTAATTTTTTATCTCACAGGATTGACTTCTTTACATTAATCACTTCCACCACCACCTGGACTAAAGTGTATTTATTTATTGTGGAGCGGTTGCTCTAACACACACCACTTGCACATAATTTGCACAATTTATCATTGTCATTCATGCTTATAACCAACCCTGTATTAGATTTGGTTTATTGATTTTATGTTATTTTAGCGTAATTTTAGCGTGGATCCATGCTTTTCTCCTAGATTTTATTGTTTTTAACATTTGTTATTATTTTTAACACTCGTTAGAGACTGTAAGAATTTGTCACGGATATTGCCATTGTTAATAAACACTTTTAACCTTAGCCTCCATTGTTGGGGCCTGGATACACTCCTTTCACATGATTTTTTTAGGTGGTAGCTAGGTACCACCGCTCCGGGCATATAAGGTTTAGTTGGCGCTGGGATACACCTTTGTTTATTGTGTATTAAAATGTAACAGAGTAGTTTCAATTATGAAATTTCTAAGCACGTATCTTCTATTAGTCAGCTCAAGTCTCAACCATTGAATAGGTAAATGAACTCGGTATAATGAAATCTCATTTTTAATAGGGTTAACATTTAGTGTGTAATAGCATACAAAGAACTGGGGTAACTCAGCAGTCCAGAGCTGCTTTAAGGTTAGGAGGGGGGAATAGGGGGGAGTGACCTGAAAATTTAATGATATAGGAGTATTATTATTAAGAGACTCATTAGTAAATGGGTCTCTGTTGGGTGGATCATAGAACCTATGAAATGTATGGGAAGAGGGCTAACAAGTGTTTAGAAAATTTAGTTATAACAGTAATAGATAATAAGAGAATTATTTTCTACCAACTGGAGTATTATATCTCTGTTACCCAGATGCGGGCCCTATTCACGGATGGCAGGTAAGTCAATTCTGTTTGTTGGAGGGAAAATTCCTGATAGTTAACCGTTAAGCCCCTCTTAGGTATCAGTATGGTCATCTTGGTTTCTTACTAAAATGGTAGGTGATAATCCCAGGAGGGACCAAGGATAGTATTTTACTAAATAGCCCCTTTCAAAGGAATGAGTTACTAATAGTCTTCAGTGATTTTTGAACCAAGATACCCTGTAGAGGCTATTAAGCTACTGTGAAAAGATTGGCCGTAAGGAAGCTCTATATATCCGGCCATTGAAGCGTAAACCCTCTGTTTATCATACTAGCCCAGAGTAATATATATGTGTCCTGGTAGCTGAATATTCAGAACATTAATTGTTACTCACATTTGGGGCATATACAGTAGGTATATATGAGGCAAGATAGAATATATCAGGCCACTGGTTCATGCATATAGGTGGAAAAAAATTGAAAAAAATAAGACAAATACTTTAGGGTATAGTAAGGTGAAGTATCCTTAGCATGAAATAAAACATTTTACGTTTTATATTTGAGATAATAATGCTATGTTTTGAACTTGAAAGCTAGCATGAAATAAAACATTTTACGTTTTATATTTGAGATAATAATGCTATGTTTTGAACTTGAAAGCATGGAGTTTAATTATACAAGATTACGATGAGAGTTATATCATTACTTTATAGGAGAAGAATTCTCTATTAATATGCGTAAATGCAACTTCCCAAGTATAGCATATATAGTGATCTCCACCTATACGTTTAAACAACTTACCAACCAAAGGTATATATACAGTGGATAGTGGGATAACTTACTCTAACGATCATAAACAGCTTAATTGATTTGAATCTCCTTATAGATTTCCTTCCATGCATCTATCACATTCTTAATGACTAAAGAATTTTTAACCACTTCAGGTAAATTAGAAATTGAACAATGCAACAAGGCTTTACAGGAGTACGGCTTAAAGAGACAGTCTACACCCATTTTAACATTAGCCTATACCTTAGATTGTGTTCCGATTTTCTTAGCTCACCCCCTCTACCTTAATGAGTCTGCTTTACAAACGGAGCTCTTCGAAATCCAAACTTTGATTCAAGTCGTTAAAAATGTCCGACAAACTCCACCCAATGCCTTCTCCTCCTACCTTGAACTCCCCTTCTCTTTGGATTTCATACTCGTGCACGTTCAACCACCTACATCATTAACGTGTAAACACGCATGCTCCTATATACGGAAGTGATGTAGAGGAAGTCCGTCTGTAAGAGAAAGGGACGCTTTTCTATATACTTACACTACGCATTGACTGTACACTAAATAAATGGATCCGTGTGCAAATTTCAAATAGATTTTGGTTCCGGTTTTTTTTTTTCTGTTCTTCAGAAGGTGCGCATGCGCGAAAACAAAGCGCGATCCTGTTTTTTCATCAGTGATCTAATTTTGATTGGAGCTTTTCAAGGGAGAGAATCTATGATGTAGTTAATAGGCGGAGCTGGTCGGCCATTTATAACGATTATGATCAGAGTTTGGATTAGGAATAACTCAGTTAGTGAAGCAGACTGGTTACGGTAGAGGGGGTGAGTTAGAACAATCAGAACTTTATCTAACGTATAGGCAAATGTTAATATGGGTGTAGACTGTCCCTTTAACTAAATGTTGTTCTACATCAAATAATGAGTGATGTTTGCTTTCCTTAAGCCAGTTAACAGCAATGTCGCCAATTCCTACCCAATTGTAAAATGTAATAGCAAGAAGCTCAAACCCCCTCATATCTCTTAAGTTGAGTAAGTTAAAACCATTAAAACTCTTTTACCCCATAGATGCCCTGTAAGCAGATGATTAAGGAAGTATAAATCTTTCTTTGCAATAAACAAGTTAAGTGTTGAGATACCTTAATAGACAAATATTTCAAATGTTCTTTGACCTCTCTAAAAGGTGTTTCTAAGTTATTTTTCTTACTTACTTACTGATCGGAACAGCCAATAGAATGCGAGCTCAATCTGATTGGCTGATTGGATCAGCCAATCGGATTGAACTTGAATCTGATTGGCTGATTCAATCAGCCAATCAGATTTTTTTAACTTAATTCCGATTGGCTGATAGAATCCTATCAGCCAATCGGAATTCGGCGGACGCCATCTTGGATGACGTCATTTAAAGGTACCTCATTCCAAGTTCAGTAGTCGGCCGGGATGGATGCTCCACAGCGGCAGAGCGAAGGAAGAAGATTGAAGGTGCCGTCGGAAGAATGAAGACTTTGCTGCCGCTTGGAGGAAGACGTCGCCGGAGGAAGAATTCTTCTTTGCCGCTTGGAGGAAGACATCGCCGGAGGAAGAATTCTTCTTTGCCGCTTGGAGGAAGACATCGCCCGGATCGGATCAGGAGTTCGGCCCGGTGTGGTGAAGACAAGGTAGGGAGATCTTCAGGGGGGTAGTGTTAGGCTTTTTTAAGGGGGGTTTGGGTGGTTTTAGAATAGGGGTATGTGGGTGGTGGGTTGTAATGGGGGGGGGGTATTGTATTTGTATGCAAAAGAGCTGAATTCTTTGGGGCATGCCCCACAAAAGGCCCTTTTAAGGGCTGGTAAGGTAAAGAGCTTTGAAATTTGTTTAATTTAGAATAGGGCAGGGAATTTTTTTTTGGGGGGGTTTATTATTTTATTAGGGGGCTTAGAATAGGTGTAATTAGCTTAAAAATCTTGTAATCTTTTTTTATTTTTTGTAATTTAGTGTTTGTTTTTTTTTGTAATTTAGTTTAGTTAATTTAATTGTATTTTTAGATAGATGTTTGTAGTTTATTTAATTTATTGATAGTGTAGGTGTATTTGTAACTTAGGTTAGGATTTATTTTACAGGTAATTGGGTAATTATTTTAACTAGGTAGATATTAAATAGTTAATAACTATTTAATAGCTATTATACCTAGTTAAAATAATTAACAATTTACCTGTAAAATAAATATTAACCCTAACATAGCTACAATGTAATTATTAATTATATTGTAGCTATCTTAGGGTTTATTTTATAGGCAAGTATTTAGATTTAAATAGGAATATTTTAGTTTATAAATGAATTAGATTAATTTAATATAAATTTAGTTAGGGGTGTTAGGGTTAGATAGAGTTAATATAGTTAATATAAATACTATAGTAACTATATTAACTATATTAACCCTAATATAATTAGGGTTAATATAGTTAATATATATAATGCAATACCTATATTAACTATAATATACTTAGGGTTAATATAGATAATATAGCTGGCGGCGGGGTAGGTAGATTAAATAAGGGGTTAATCATTTTAATAGAGATGGCGGCGGTGTAAGGGGCTTACATTAGGGGTTAAAAATATTAATATAGCTGGCGGCGGTATAGGGGGATTAGATTAGGGGTTAATAATTTTTATATAGGTGGAGGCGGTGTAAGGGGTCAGATTAGGGGATAGATAAGGTAGATGACAGCGGTGTAAGGGGTTCTAATTAGGGGATAGATAAGGTAGATGGCGGCGGTTTTAGGGGCTCACAGTAGGGGGTTAGTTTATGTAGATGGCGGCGGGGTCCGGGAGCGGCGGTTTAGGGGTTAATAACTTTATTAGGGATTTCAGGGGGGGGGGGATCGCGGTTGACAGGTAGATAGACATTGCGCATGCGTTAGGTGTTAGGTTTATTTTAGCAGATCGCGGTTGACAGGGAGATAGACATTGCGCATGCGTTAGGTTTATTTTCTAGCTAGTTTAGGGAGTTACGGGGCTCCAATAGTCAGCGTAAGGCTTCTTAAGGCTGCTTTTTGTGGCGAGGTGAAAATGGAGTAAGTTTTCTCCATTTTCGCCACGTAAGTCCTTACGCTGCATATTGGATACCAAACTGCGCGGGTTTGGTATACCTGCCTATGGCCCAAAAAACTACGGACGACGGCAGAAATATACGCGCGTAACTTCTAGGTTACGCCGTATATGTGATACCAAACCCGCGCAAATATTGGCGTCGCCGGCTTTTGCGGGCGACGATTTTTATCGGATGGACCCCATTATGTCTAAAAAAAGGCCTTAAACCTGGGGGGGCAGCAGAATTTTGTGTGCCTAGGGCAGCACAAAACCTAAATACGCCCCTGGAACAAACGGTAACGTTTTTTTTTCAAAGGTATATAAACAGGGAGATATTAATGAATTTATTAAATGATCATTTTGAGACAAGATTAAAGTTCCTAGGTTAACAGCTGAGGATTTGGAAAATATTACTATGCCTATTTTAGATCAAGTAATTATGGGTTATTAAAAGATCACCTTTAAATAAAGTACCAGGACCTGATCAGTTACCCATTGAATTATATAACATATTAGCTGATGTTATCTAGCCTACTTTAAATCAACTGTGAATATATGAATATTATGTGCAATCTAATATGAATTCCAAACATTTTACATTATCAATAATATCATTCTGCTAGATTATGAGTTGTGCGTTAGGGTAAAAAAGCAGCATTAAGAGGTCCTAACGCTGCGTTTTTACGCCCTCTGGTATTACGAGTCCTGAAGGTTTAGGGTCACCGCACACTTCTTTGGCCTTACCACAAAACGACTTACGTAAACTTCGCAAAGTCTTTTTTCTATGGTACTTCCATAGCGCTGATATTACGAGTCTGTCCTGGGAGTCCAAAAAGTGAGCGGGACACCCTACCCTGTCAAGAGTCCTAACGCATTTAAAAGTCAGTAGTTATGAGTTTTATGGTACAACACCGTAACATAAAACTTATAACTAAAGTGCTAAAAAGTACACTAACACCCATAAACTACCTATTAACCCCTAAACCAAGGCCCTCCCGCATCACAAATACTAAAATAAAAATTTTAAACCCTAATCTGCCGCTCCGGACACCGCCGCCACCTACATTATATCTATGAACCCCCAATCTGCTGACCCTAACATCGCTGACACCTACATTATATTTATTAACCCCTAATCTGCCGTCCCCAATGTCACCGCCACCTACCTACACTTATTAACCCCTAATCTGCCGTCCCCAACGTCGCCGCCACTATATTAAAGTTATTAACCCCTAAACCTAAGTCTAACCATAAACCTAACACCCCCTAACTTAAATATAATTTAAATAAATCAAAATAAATATTAATATCATTAACTAAATTATTCCTATTTAAAACTAAATACTTACCTATAAAATAAACCCTAAGCTAGCTACAATATAACTAATAGTTACATTGTAGCTAGTTTAGGATTTATTTTTATTTTACAAGCAAGTTTGTATTTATTTTAACTAGGTAGAATAGTTATTAAATAGTTATTAACTATTTAATAACTACCTCAGCATTCTATTGGCTGATTTGAACAGCTAATAGAATGCGAGCTCAATCCTATTGGCTGATTGGATCAGCCAATAGGATTGAACTTAAGTTATTAACCCCTAAACCTAAAACTGCAAACACAAAAGAAGAGAGAGCGCAGCCACGACTCACGGTAAAGGTTTTAATAAATCCTTTATGCGCATCTATACATATTGCACTTACAAACATTTAAATAAAAACAGGCGCCTCTTGGTTCACATTGGGTGATTAGGGGTTAATAAATGTAGGTAGATGTCAGCGATGTTAGGGCCGGCAGATTAGGGGTTAATAATATTTAACTAATGTTTGCGAGGTGGGAGTGCAGCAGTTTGGGGGTTAATATGTTTATTATAGTGTCAGCGATGTTGGGGGTGGCAGATTAGGGGTTAATAAGTGTAGGTAGGTTGCGGCGACATTGGGGGTGGCAGATTAGGGGTTAATAAATATAATGTAGGTGTTGGCGATGTTGGGGGCAGCAGATTAGGGGTTCATAAGTATAATGTAAGTGGCGGCGGTGTCCGGAGCGGCAGATTAGGGGTTAATAATTATAATGTAGGTGTTGGCAATGTCAGGGGGGCAGATTAGGGGTTTATTAAGTGTAAGTTTAGGGGTGTTTAGATTTGGGGTTCATGTTAGGTGTAAACATACATTTTATTTCCCCATAGGAATTAATGGGGCTGCGTTAAGGAGTTTTACGCTGCTTTTTTGCAGGTGTTAGACTTTTTTTCAGCCTGCTCTCCCCACTGATTCCTATGGGGAAAACGTGCACAAGCACGTTACATCAGCTCACCGCTGACTTAAGCAGCACTGGTATTGGTATGCGGTAATGAGCAAAATTTTGCTAAATGATCACTTCTTGTCTTTTAACGACGGGTTTCTTAAAACCTGTAATACCAGCACTGTAGGTAAGTGAGTGGTTAGAGAAAACTGCTCGTTAGCACCGCATAGCCTCTAACGCAAAACTCGTAATCTAGCCGATTAATACTTAAAAAGGAAAATTACTCGGAACTCTTTTAGACCGATTTCCCTTCTCAACAACGATTATAAAATGCTGACAAGTATTTTAGCGAAAAGAGTGAAGGTGGTCCTAAGTCCTTTAATCCATAAGCCAAATGGGAGCCCATTGTTGAATAAAAGGAAAATTCTGTTGACATTGGACCATTATTGTCATAAACTAAAAACAGATTTGGCAATAATATCAAAATATGCTGAAAAGGCTTTTGATTCAGTATCATGGGATCATTTATTTACATTGTTAGAGAAATAGGGCTTTGGGGGTCCATTTTTGCAATTCATAAAAATGATATATAAGAACCCATTAAACATTATATCTGTTGTCAGGGTACAGGTAAATTATATATATATATATATATATATATATATATATATATATATATATATATGTACTAATATATATATATATATATGAAATTAAATAATACAAGAGAATGTGTTTCTATATGAAGCCATATTTTTATCAGATATTATTAAAATAGGATTGAAATTCTGATGTCAGGAATTGACTCAAAACCCACGTGATTGGAATACACATCTCAAGACTCAATTGCAGGCAGGATGTCTCCAGAAACTTTAACACTAAAACATTTGCTCTTTAATTGGAAGTGCAAAAATTCAGAGCACTCTTTACCCCATACAGTGAATGAAGACGAAGTGTGTGGAATATCCTTTTGAGGCCTAATGAGATGGAGATTAGAATGCTGGAATCTCAAAGGTACATACCCATATATGGGCTTCCTGCCTGATAGAGGATTTCTGCCTGGGAAAGGGGTCTGAGAACACAGGCATATTTAGGAAATTATGGCTTTTGACAGCTACCTGTTAAGTGACCCCTGTGAACTAAAGACACATGTTAAGATGTAACTTTGAAATACAGCAAATAAACATTTTTGAATGTATGCCTCAGAATTAATTAAATATAGAAATTTGGGAGATTTTCTAATTTTCTAATATTACATGGGTATTTGCTAAGCTTGGTAGGTGACTATTTTAGTCGGTCTAAAATGTTCAACTGTGTCAGAATAATAACCTCTGTATATCCAGGATTTATTAGAAACGTGAAATATGGTATATTCATGTTGGAATACAATGCAGTACTGAATATAAAATAGGCTGTTATTTGTATATAAATGCCAGGATACTGATAACATTTTAATTGATTTTAAGCTAATAATTAGCAGTATCATTCTTTTAATGTAAAGTACTATTAAAAAGAATTTGATATTTCATATTAAAATAATCAGGAACATGATGTGATACTACCCCATCTACAATTAATATTGTAATTTATTAATGAAATTAATTACAATGTGTTTAATAGGGAGAATTGAATTAACAGTGTACTTATTTTAATATAATATAATGGTGTTTGGTATAGTAATAATCAGAAAATTGACATGAGGTTATCCTGCCTGGAATTTGGATTGTAAGTTATTAATGCCAGAAATTATGGCATTTGTTACACATTTTAAAGAAATATGTTTTTTCACTGTCTAGAAATGGTTAAATGTATTGCTGTGTTGTGTGTCTGCTGCCCCCGAATGGCCAGAATACAGTACAACAGTCAAGGGACATAACTGTTAAAAGATGCGCTTCCATGGTGACCATGCTCAGCTCCGTAAGGGCCAATCCGATTAGATATTCCAGATACCCAATCAGAAGGGACAAGCACAAAGGGCCACCCATATTCTCACCTATGATGGAAACTTATATAAGTAAAAGCAAGAGAGAGAAACAGGACACAGATTCTGCTGAGCTAACTTGTAACTGGTTTGTTGGGCGTGAAGTATCAGTACTCTAGCAAAGCTGATCTACCTTTTCTCATTGATTGCAATATATACTTATTGGTCTTCTGAGGTGAGATTAAACCTGCTGAAAGATATTGGATATCGATTGGTGTTCATCCTGGTAAAGTATTAAAAGATTGTGGGTAGATTAAAGAGAGCAGTTTGTATTTCAAGCTAGTATTTCATAGCCTGTGTATTGTTAAACTAATCCTAAATTTTAAGTTGTTTATTTGTGCAAATATATAGTTATAACTCAGAATTGTTTTTTTTTTTTTGCATAAATAATATCTACAATATCTGATATTTTAAATTAGAATTGTGTTAGAATAAATTGTGGTTAAATAACCGAGTGTATTGCTTGAATGTTAGCAGCTAAATATCTTAGAATCTCATTGTGTTAACTAAATGAAATTCTATTGTGAATAAGTAAACGTGTATGAACTCTGTATAGCATATTTGAATAGTTTTTAAACGCGTATAATATTGACTCATATTTTGATTATTACAAATATATTCCAATGTGTTCATAGACATTAACTAATAAAAAGAATACAGGTATTTATATTAATGTTATGGTTTCTAGTAGATGCATATTGATTGAGGGTTTATATTTTAAAGGATAATTATTAAATGTATTGTATTATAAACCTGCCATAGACTAACATATTATTTTGAGAGCACTACAGAAGATTCTTATAAATATACTGACACTGTAAATGGTCAACTTACAGAATCTGTTTCTTTGAAGAAAGGTACTAGACAGGGTTGTACACTCTCACATTTTTAACATAGCCATAGAGCAGTTATCACCTTTATTAAAAAAATAATTAGACGGAATACATTTGGGTAACAAGAAGTTAACTCTTTGTTTACGTGCAGAAGACTTGTTGGTTTTTATGAGTGACACAAATAAAAATATCCCACATCTCTTACAAATATTTACAGACTTTTGGTCCTTTTCAGGTTATAAGAAAAATTCAGTGAAACCTGAAATTCTTTAGATTTACAAAGTAAGTAAGAAAAATAACTTAGAAACACCTTTTAGAGAGGTCAAAGAACATTTGAAATATTTGTCTATTAACGTATCTCAACACTTAACTTGTTTATTGCAAAGAAAGATTTATACTTCCTTAATCATCTGCTTACAGGGCATCTATGGGGTAAAAGAGTTTTAATGGTTTTAACTTACTCAACTTAAGAGATATGAGGGGGTTTGAGCTTCTTGCTATTACATTTTACAATTGGGTAGGAATTGGCGACATTGCTGTTAACTGGCTTAAGGAAAGCAAACATCACTCATTATTTGATGTAGAACAACATTTAGTTAAAGGGACAGTCTACACCCATATTAACATTTGCCTATACGTTAGATAAAGTTCTGATTGTTCTAACTCACCCCCTCTACCGTAACCAGTCTGCTTCACAAACTGAGTTATTCCTAATCCAAACTCTGATCATAATCGTTATAAATGGCCGACCAGCTCCGCCTATTAACTACATCATAGATTCTCTCCCTTGAAAAGCTCCAATCAAAATTAGATCACTGATGAAAAAACAGGATCGCGCTTTGTTTTCGCGCATGCGCACCTTCTGAAGAACAGAAAAAAAAAAAACGAAATCAAAATCTATTTGAAATTTGCACACGGATCCATTTATTTAGTGTACAGTCAATGCGTAGTGTAAGTATATAGAAAAGCGTCCCTTTCTCTTACAGACGGACTTCCTCTACATCACTTCCGTATATAGGAGCATGCGTGTTTACATGTTAATGATGTAGGTGGTTGAACGTGCACGAGTATGAAATCCAAAGAGAAGGGGAGTTCAAGGTAGGAGGAGAAGGCATTGGGTGGAGTTTGTCGGACATTTTTAACGACTTGAATCAAAGTTTGGATTTCGAAGAGCTCCGTTTGTAAAGCAGACTCATTAAGGTAGAGGGGGTGAGCTAAGAAAATCGGAACACAATCTAAGGTATAGGCTAATGTTAAAATGGGTGTAGACTGTCCCTTTAAGCCGTACTCCTGTAAAGCCTTGTTGCATTGTTCAATTTCTAATTTACCTGAAGTGGTTAAAAATTCTTTAGTCATTAAGAATGTGATAGATGCATGGAAGGAAATCTATAAGGAGATTCAAATCAATTATCAATGTTCTAGATATTTAACAATAACAGGAAATTATAACTTCCCATAAGCTTGTAATTCCAAAATTTATAATGAGTGGAAACTGAAGGGTTTAGTTTATCTAGTCCAAGTATGCTATGATCTGTATGGTTCATGTAAATCATTTGAGACCTTAAAACAAGAATTTGGTGTCTCCAATAAACATTTTTTTTCTAAATAAAATGAATAAAGACAATCAATAGAGCCTATATTTAACAGTTACATAGCTGGGAATCATTCTATTTCTAATTGGTATAGATTAACAATGACAGAGCAAGGTCAAGTTAATATTTACAAACTAATCGCTAGATGGCTGACATTGTTTAATGATATCCAAGAAAAACACTTTATTGAAAGCTTTGGTAGAATGGATACAAAATTACAATCTCAACAGCGTAGATAGAGTCTCTTAAAAAATTACAAATGTGGCATATCTTACTCCAGCCATAATGTCTAACTGGAACCCTAGAACGATAATAACTTGTTATAAATGTAATTTCTTAGGTGCAAATTTGCTTCACTGTGCCTGGAGCAGCCAAAAAACTTAAATAAATGTGGTTCATAGTTAATTACTGGCTGAATAAAATATTTAATGGAAAAATTAAATTACAAGCAAAACATACAGGAAAATGTTCAATTTATCAATTTAACAATTTTACTTAAATACTGATAATCTAAACAAAGTCTAAATTTAATAGATTTAAAATAAAAAAATGTAGTCAAATGATAATTGAACTAATACCTTAGTTCAGTAAGAATTAAACATTTCTTTTGAAAAAGGAAAAGATTTATTAAATATCAGCAGAAATCATACAAAAACAAATAATTAGCTGATTTAAGGGATCTGTTTATCTAACTAAGGGACAGATTACAAGTGGAGCCCAAATTAACAAAAAATAATAATAATACATATATATATTTTTTAATTCATCTTTATATTAAAGTACTTTACCAAAGGAGGCAACTACAGTTTTATTTCTATAAAATTTGCTTTGCTGTATTCAAGTTCTCATATCATTATAAATTTGTTAAACATTGTGCAATAAAACTGCCTAATAGCCTATTTGTTAGGTATTTCATTAGCTCAATAAAAATAGAAAACATCAATGTAAAGTTGTTTAAGATTAACTGAATATCAGGTTGATCTAGAAGGGACACTTCTCTAGCTATAACTCTGCCATAATTATCTCCATGAAATGTCAAGGAGAAAGTAAAGTCTGCCCTTTTGAAACCATGAAGCCATATATCAAATGGGATTATGTGACAGGCACAAGAGTTGTCAGGTACACTCAGAAATCTTATTAATGTTAATGCAAAGTACTGTACATTAGCCGGTCGTGTTGGAAAACCTTATCAGTCATGGAGCAGCAGGAATAGAGCACGGTTTCCTAATATGCACCATGTTAATGTGTGACATAGACAGAATGACAGTGATGAATGAATCCGTAAAAAAAATGGCTTTTCAGCCCTTGACTTTTGAGTTAAGTCTAATAACTGCAATAATACAAAAAAATAATCTTAACACATTTATAAAATTACATGATCTACTTTTAATAAGCAGATATCATTTGACTTTCAAATGCAAAAACTAAAAATGAAATTACATGGGTTTGCACCAGGATATTATATATAAAACTGCTGACAAGATAAAAAGGAAGAATTGAAACAACAAATATCAATGACATTAGACACACAAGAGACTAATTTTATTCGTAAAAAAACAAAACATTTTTTAACAAAGCACAATGTAAGAGTTGTCAAAATTAGTATTTTTAAATATTTGATACGATTATAATATTGTTTTTCATCCAGTTTCCACTGTAGATATTAATATTCACTACATAAAACTTAACTAAAAGATTAAACAATGTAATACTGCATCAAATAATTCATATTATTTGTGCTGTGTTTTCATTTAGTTAAATAACAAATTTAGCAAGGTCATATTTAATGTTGATGTATTTCATCATTCTGTGATAATAAGGCAGTTAATGCTGCTTTTCCTTAAAAGCACATTAAATCTCTAATATGACCCAGTTATTATCTATAACATCAATGATTGTTGCTTTCATAATTAACACTGGAGGTCATAAAAGTCTAATCTGTTAAAGCAACTTCCAGGATGAATCTGTGCAACTACATCTATTATTTATAAAATTAAATGATGTATCAAGCCAAGAAACACCCTATCAATATATTTTAGATAATGAAAGAAAGGAGTGCTCACTACCTTAGATTCACTAAGTATTAAGATGATTTAACAAGATGAAAATAAATTCTCCACACATTTTGGTTAATTTAGAGAGGTTATTTACCAGTGATGTATTTTAGTGATTCAGACGTATATGGTAAAAGTATGATCTGTAGACAGATCTCTAATTGGATAGCTCTTTGAATTCTTATAAAATCTAGGGGAGTGTGAAACAAGATGAAGTTGGAAAGCTGCTTATGAAGAAAACCTCAATCCAATTAGATGCCCCAGCAATTGTAGATACAACCAACTTATTCTCCTTTAATTTAGAAAAGGGAAGTATTAGGATGAAAAACAATTATCCCTAGTAATGAACATTGGCAAGGGGGGGAGTAACAAGGGCTGTACACATAATTATTCCATTATGGCACTTACATTTCTAAATGTCCTCTACAAAGTTCTTTAATTTAGAAATATGGCCAATGCCAGAATTAAGTGAAAAAGCATATCATTTACTGAACATATGCTTATTTCTGGCACTTGCCATCTTAGATATAGAGGCATATGACAGTGTGAAATAGAGAAAAATAACTAGGGAAAAAAAAGTTTTGTGCAATTACTGAAAAACATGATGTACTTGGTACAATGAGGTAAAAGGTACATATAGATTCAAATTATTGCTCTTTGTGCTGATGACACAAAGGAGGGTAAACTATTGCTTTATATATGCCAAGGTGGTAGGAACATAAGTATTGATACCGTTCCAAGGACAGGGTGCATTTGACTTGGATTTTTCAGTCAGTGGGCAGGGGTGGGGCTCCTGTTTCCAGTGCTGTGGAATCAGCTGTTTGGCACTATTACCTAGGATACAAACAGTTTATTTTTAATCTTGCAATTAAGTCATAGGTAGTAGGTTAAAGATATAGGGCCAGATTATGAGTGGAGTGCAAAATTGTGCTTTCGTGATCAAGCTTCTGGTCAGAATTACTGCTCGTTCAACTCGTTCTGTTGCTACTTCTTGGGCTTTCAAGAAAGAGGCCTCTGTCAAACAGATTTGCAAAGCTGTGACTTGGTCCTCTCTTCACACACTTAAATATTGACCCTTTCACGTACTAGAAAATAACACAAAAAGACTAGAAGACTGACAAAACAACTTCCTTTGTAGCCTGAAGATAAAATTTTAATGCCCTTACTAAAACCGAATTATGTAATAGCCTCTCCTGAGGAGACTTTGGATTAGGATACAAAGAAAGAACTAAGATTTCCTGATTATATTATCAGTAGATACTACCTGGGCAAAAAAACAACCACAGTCCTCAAGCAGCCTTGTATTGATGAAATATCCCAAGAAAGTGCTGATAATTCTTATACCCTGCATGCAGAAAAAATAGCCAACAAAAAAAAAACAACCTTCCGTGAAAAAGTTTGATATCTAGTTTATGCATCAGTTCAAAAGGTGGATGTTGCAAAACATTTAACACCAAATGCAAACTCCACAGAGGAGAATAATACTTGATCACTGGTCTAATTCTGTGTAGGGCCTGAACAAAAGATTTAATGTCAGGTAAACTAGCCAACTTCCTATGAAACAAAACCAATAAAGCAGAAATTTGGCCTTTTAAGGAACTGGCTGTAAGTCCCTTATTCAGACCATCTTGTAAAAACCTAAAAAATTTGTGGGATTCGCACCAATGCCACAGTAGCCTTGTTTTGAACACGAATAGAAATAAGCTTTCCATATTATATGGTAAAGTTTCCTAGTAACAAGCTTTCGAGTCTGAATCAAGGTATCACTCACAGAGTCAGAGAATCCTCTCTGAGAAAGAATGAACCATTCAATCTCCAAGCAGTTAAATTGAGAGACTGAAGATTCTGATAATAGATGGGTCCTTGAGAAAGAAGATCCGATCTTAGGGGGTAGATTCCAAGGAGGATCGCTGGACATCCCTCACCAGATCTGCATATCAAGTTCTGTGAGGCCATTCCAGAGCTATGAGAATAGCCAAAACCCACTCCTGCTTGAGACGAGTCACAACTCGTGGAAGCAGCACAATCAGGGGAAACAGAAATACTAGATTTAACTTTTAAGGAGCAGTTAGCATGTCTATCAACTCGGCTTGAGCATCCCTCACCTCAAGTTGTACTGTGGTAATTTGTGATTTAGGAGAGAAGCCATGAGATCTATCTCTGGTGTCCCCCACCTGCTCACCTCCTAATTGAGAGACTATTTTCCACGATGATGAGCCGGATGACTCAAGTAAATCCGCTTCCCAATTGTCCAGTCCCAGGATGTGAATGGCTGAAATTGTGTACTGATAACTTTCTGCCCAAGACAGAGTAAAAGATACCTCCTGCTTTGCTAAGGAACTCCTTGTTTCTTGCTGGTGATTGATGTATGCCACCGTTGTAATATTGTCTTATTGGAAATGGATTAATCGAATAGAGCGTAGAAGCAGCCACGCTTGAAGAGCATTAAAAATTGCTCTGAGTTCCGAGGGGCGGAGCGACGAGCTGAACCGTCAGGACGCATCTTGGGGAAGCTCCTTATCTACATATATATATATGACAAATATAACGAATATATGAGCCTTTTTAGGTTTCTAAAGGATATTTGTGATACTTTGGTGCTTATACCTTTAAAAGACCTTTGTGGAGTATGAAAGAGACTTTCCAGGTTGTATCTTTAGCCTATGCTGTTCAGTCAAACCAAGCGACTCTGTCTGACAGGCCGTGGGGTTTTAAGCTACCGCACATTCCTCCCCAGGCATCTGGGTCACGAGTAGTCCTATTTGACTACACACACTGTTTGGAAATGGATACCGATGTACAAGAATCTGAAGAAACTATCTATGAGTTACTAAATGAACACTATGCTGGACTGAGACTCTTAATAGCGCAAAGTTTCGCAAGTTGCTCTTCTCCACGTGGCTCCCATAATGGCGACTGGGAACTAGAGGCCTGTACCGAACGAAACACAGATTCTATAACAGCATTAGAACCAGAGGAAACTATCTCATCCGACACTAACAATGCTATCATGCAAAATTTTGTGAGAAAGGCTGCTGAGGAGAGTGGTGTTGCCCCCCAGTGCAAGACTGAGACAGTTCAGATCGCTTTGTTGTGGGATGTGCTTGACGAGGGGAATATCTGTAGAGAATTTGCGACACTGTGGAGGCCTCCGCAGCTGGATTTTGGCAGACCAGATCCACAGAGACCTGCGTTGTTCACAGCAGGTGCTGTGCCTAACTTTAGTACTTGTGGGAAGGTGTCTGTTTATGTGCACCCCCTGACCCTCTATACCTGCACGGAGGACCCATGCCAGGGACAGTGTCCTGTACTGACATCCCCTGCCAATAGGCCAAATATCACATCGGAGTGGAGCAGAGCTGGGATAGGCTGATTCCCTGTGAACATTACCGTAAGATCTGGCGTAAGATTAATTGCAGCCTTTACGTTCTGGCCATAGTACTAATAATGCACTTTTACTATAAAGGCAGACCAGGACTATTGTTTAAGTTACATATAGATGTTTTCAAATCCCTCTTGTTAACCATTCCATCCCTAGTCTGTTACTAAACACAGGTTTCAACAGTAATGTGTGCCTGTCAAGTATAATGTACATTGTTTATATGCTGGCTATTAAGCACGGGGTAAATATATTTATGTATCTGTGTTAAGATTGTGGTTAGCAATTTCTGACGGATCTTTATATTCTAAGGTGATAATTTACAGTTTGCACTGCTATGTCTATGTTTATCGGGGCTAATTTTGTGTTTAGAAATCCTGGTATACTTTATACTAAAATAGCCTAAGATTGATATAATTTCAATTAATAGTTGATATGTGTTTTGTTAACTTCAACCCAGAGTTTATGGAATATACCTTGGGCGATAAATGTGGAGCTGGGTGAACTACCTCCCATTATGACACTAAAATTTAACCTGAAAGGTAGTGTGCAGTTCAGTAGCTTAATCCCTATTTTAGTTAATTTTAGAAACTAGAGATCTCTATATTTTAAGGTAAAAATCTACAGTCTAAGCTATGCTATGGCTATTTCTAGCCCTCCCCACGTACTATGAGGGCTGGCATCTATATAGGGATCTGTATTGTTATGTAGCTATATAACCATTTAACCAACTGGTTCTATATCTTTCTTCCTCTTGATAATAGCTCTACAGGGTCTGAGACCGCTGCTAATCACCATTATAGTCGAACAATATAGCATATATCATTTTATAAATATATACTCTAACGTCGCCCATACGACATAAAGTGAAGCTCCCATTGGGGGCAAGGCAGCACCCCTTCTTAAGCTATTCAGTTGCTTTATTGGTTATTATTGAAATGACAATTATTAAAATTACATGCTATAGGGTCCAAGAGTGGCCCTTTTCCTCCCCCTCCTAAGTCCCCCCTATTCTAGTAAGCTATATAGTTTGAGTGGTCCAAGAGAGGCCACAGTTTTAACATTGGGGAAATATTATGTTATCTCTTTATTTTTTATATTTTCAATGGGGATAAATGCCTATTTTAATGTAGTAAAATGAGGTCTGTTTTATGTTTCATTTCGCCACCTGTTGAGCACAATAGTCTGGGAACCTTTCATGGCAAAATGTACCTATTATTTATTGATTGCAAAAACTAATATTCCTTACACCCATATTCTTCAATGTTATATATCTCATCAACTTTGTCATCTGTATTAATTTCTAAGTGCTCTATGTATTTTTCCCTTATTCTTCTAAGATCTGTATATGTGGCAAATTTTGTACTGTGTTATTTTAACCTCAATAATAAATAATAAAAAAAATAAAAATAAAAAAATTGCTCTGAGTTCCAAAATATTGATGAAAAATGTAATCTCTGAAGTAGACCAGACTCTCTGGGCCCTCCGATGACCACAAACTGCACCCCATCCCTTAAGGCTGGAATCTGTGGTGATTGTATCCCACCTTGGATGATTGAAAACCAGCCTACAGGTATCAGAAAAGGATCCAACCACCAGCTCAGAGATTGTCATTGAGACGGATCCAAATGATCCTCATTCCATTGCCGGAGCATGCACAACTGCAGGGGTCTCAGGTGTAACCTTGCTAATGGAATGGAGTCGAATGCTGCTACCACGAGGCCCACTACTTCCATACACTGGGCCACTGATGGTAAAAGATTCCCCTGAAGAACACTACAAATTCAACTTTTTCCATCACAAACACCCTTATTGCAATAGAGTCTAAAATCACCCCCCAAGAAACACACCCTTGTCTGAGGTGTAAGAGAGCTCTTTGGGACGTTGATTAACCAACCATGTTTAAGAAGAAAACATAGTAACTTATCTTTGTGAGAAATTGCTAAAGGTAAAGATGGTGCTTGAACCAAGATATCATCCAGATTTGGAGCTACCACTATTCCTTGAAGACGAAAAACAGAAAGAAGAGGTCCCAAAACCTTTGTAGAAATTCTGGGAGCCATAGCTAACCCGAAGGAAAGAGCAATGAATTTGAAATGCTGGTTCAGAAATGCAAATCTTAGATACTGATGGTGATCTGGATGTATCAAGATGTCTAGATACACATCCTTCATATCTATAGTAGACAAGAACAGCCTTTGAATTACTAAGGGTAGAATTGATCTGATGGTTTCCATCATAAAGGATGGTACTTGCAGGAAATTGTTCAATGTCTTCAGATCCAATATTGGTTGAAACATGCCCTCCTTTTTTGGGACATTGAAGAGGTTTGAGTAAACTCCTTTCCTTGATCTTTTAAGGGAACAGGAGTAATCACCCCAATATTACTTAGGCTTTGTACACATTGTAGAAAAGTGTTTCTCTTTTTTGGGTTTCGGGAAATATGTGACAGAATAAATCATCCCCTTGGAGGTCTGGACCTGAAGCCTTTTCTGTACCCCTGAGATACAATGTCTATGACCCAGGGATCCTGAACTGTCTGTTTCCACACCTCTTTGAGCAATCTTAGTCTCCCCCCTACCAGAGCCAAGTCTGGAATGGGGGTGGACCTTAATGCGGTTTTAGAGTCAGAGGAACATTTCTTGTGTTGCTTGGATTTATTCCAGACAGGGTTAGGGTTTTAGGTAGCCTTTTGTGTTGCTGTCTTCTGCGCAGAATTATAATTATTTTTCTGAAGAAAGGAACAAAAAAACACCTTGTTTTCCTTTTTGTCTGGACTTATTTTCCTGAGAAAGAAAAGCACCCTTGCCACCTGTTACCATAGAGATAATGGAGTCCAGACCTGGACCGAATAAATCCTTCCCTTTAAAAGCTATTGTCAAAAGCCTCAATTTGGAGACCATATCTGCCGACCATAAATTTAGCCTAAGGGCACGTCTAGAAAGAACCGCCAAAGTGGTATTCTTAGTGTTAATGCCAACAATCTGTACGACTGCATCACATACAAAGGAATTAGCCATTTTTAATGCTTGAATGTTGTTCTAAATCTGCGCTAAAGATAACTTCTAATAAAGAGTTACCAAAAAGCATCTGCTCCAGCAACTGCTGCAATGCTCACAGCTGGTTGAAATAATACACCTCCTTGTAGAAAAGACCTCCTGAGGTAACCCTCAAGTTTCCTGTCCATAGAAATACTATCTTCCAAAGGAATAGTTGTTCTCTTGGCTAGCATAGAGATTGTGTCATCAACCTTTTTAATGGTACCCCATAACTCTACATTGGAGTAAGCAATATGAAAAAGCTTTTAAAAGTTTTCTGCTAGAGTAAACACCTACTTTATCCCATTCCTTGGAAATTATTTCAGTAATCAATAAACGAACAGGAAAGGTTTCAGGTGAGAGAAACCTAGGTCTGAAAATGAGATATAGTTTATGTACAGGTTTAGCCTCTGATGGTTTAGAATCATGAACCCGTAAAGCCTTTTTAAAACTTCTTTTAAGAGACAACGAAAATGTTCGATCTGAAATTGAAAAGCCATTTTCCTCTGGTTCTTTCTCTAAATCAGAAGAAGAATCCTCATCAGACACCTCCCTTCTGATGCAGAGGATAACTGTTCTAAATCAGAACCTGGACAGTGACTAAAAGACTTAGTGCCAGAAAGCGTGGAACTTTTGGATTCAGGAACATAATGTTTTAATCTTACGCTTTTGCTTACTTAGAGGCAGTAAAGATTCCAAAGCCTCAGAAACTGCTACAGTCAGAGGAGTTTCTTGAACAGTTGCTGCAGCATTGGTTGTGGGTTTGGGAGATGAAGAATGAGTCTCTAGAACCACAGACAAGCAAGCGTAACATAACTGTGCAAGAGGACAGACAATAACCTCCTTGCACAAAAGACATTAGTAAAACAATATCCATATCTACTAATAATGCAGGAGTTGGTATAAAACTTCTTGTTTGCTCCATTGAAAAATAGCAAAGAATAGAAAAGAGAAATCCTATATTCGGTCTACAATGTATAACACTGATATAAAGTATGTAGAGACATTAAAATGTTAATGATATATAAAACTACACATTTTCAAAAATATATTGAGTTATATATAAATTACTGAATAATGCTTTCTGTAGCGACATTAGAGCACCTTATCCCCTCCATATGACTGTACAATAATACAGAAAGAAAAATTGTGAAGCCATCCGTGCTCACAGAAGATGTGTGCTGCCACTGACAGAAGACTAGAAGAAGAGACGGGCCCCACGCTACAACGCACTAAAGCACGCGAAAATCAGCAAAACCTCCTCTCCCTGAACATGACGGTATACTTTGTGCTCCATTTGAAGCAAATCTTAGTCTGCCCCTACCAGAGCCAAGTCTGGAATGGGGGTGCACCTTAATGCAGTTTTACAGGCCCATTTATCAAGCTCCGTATGGAGCTTGAAGGGCCGTGTTTCTGGCGAGTCTTCAGACTCGCCAGAAACACAAGTTATGAAGCAGCGGTCTAAAGACCGCTGCTTCATAACCCTGTCCGCCTGCTCTGAGCAGGCGGACAGGAAACCGCCGGAAATCAACCCGATTGGCCGCGAGTCAGCAGGGGGCGGCGTTGCACCAGCAGCTCTTGTGAGCTGCTGGTGCAATGTTAAATGTGGAGAGCGTATTGCTCTCCGCATTTAGCGAGGTCTTGCGGACCTGATCCGCAGTGTCGGATCAGGTCAGCAAGCCCTTTGATAAATGGGCCCCATAGAGTCAGAGGAACATTTCTTGTGTTGCTTGGACTTATTCCAGACAGGGTTAGGGTTTCAGGTAGCCTTTTGTGTTGCTGTCTTCTGCGCAGAATTATAATTCTTTTTCTGAAGAAAGGGACAAAAAAACACCTTGTTTTCCTTTTTGTCTGTACTTATTTTCCTGAGAAAGAAAAGCACCCTTGCCACCTGTTACCATAGAGATAATGGAGTCCAGACCTGGACCGAATAAATCCTTCCCTTTAAAAGCTAATGTCAAAAGCCTCAATTTGGAGACCATATCTGCCGACCATGACTTTAGCCAAAGGGCACGTCTAGAAAGAACCGCCAAAGTGTATTCTTAGTGTTAATGCCAACAATCTGTACGACTGCATCACATACAAAGGAATTAGCCATTTTTAATGCTTGAATGTTGTTCTAAATCTGCGCTAAAGATAACTTCTAATAAAGAGTCACCAAAAAGCAGCTGCTCCAGCAACTTCTGCAATGCTCACAGCTGGTTGAAATAATACACCTCCTTGTAGAAAAGACCTCCTGAGGTAACCCTCAAGTTTCCTGTCCATAGAAGTACTATCTTCCAAAGGAATAGTTGTTCTCTTGGCTAGCATAGAGATTGTGTCATCAACCTTTTTAATGGTACCCCATAACTCTACATTGGAGTAAGCAATATGAAAAAGCTTTTAAAAGTTTGCTGCTAGAGTAAACACCTACTTCATCCCATTCCTTAGAAATTATTTCAGTAATCAATAAACAAACAGGAAAGGTTTCAGTGAGAGAACCTAGGTCTGAAAATGAGATATAGTTTATGTACAGGTTTATCCTCTGATGGTTTGGAATCATGAACCCGTAAAGCCTTTTAAAACTTCTTTTAAGAGACAACGAAAATGTTCGATCTGAAATTGAAAAGCCATCTTCTCTGGTTCTTTCTCTAAATCAGAAGAAGAATCCTCATCAGACACCTCCCCTTCTGATGCAGAGGATAACTGTTCTAAATCAGAACCTGGAGAGTGACTTAAAGACTTAGTGCCAGAAAGCGTGGAACTTTTGGATTCAGGAACATAATGTTTAATCTTACGCTTTTGCTTACTTAGAGGCAGTAAAGATTCCAAAGCCTCAGAAACTGCTACAGTCAGAGGAGTTTCTTGAACAGTTTGCTGTAACATTGGTTGTGGGTTTGGGAGATGAAGAATGAGTCTCTAGAACCACAGACAAGCAAGCGTAAATTAACTATGCAAGAGGACAGACAATAACCTCCTTGCACAAAAGACATTAGTAATAACAATATCCATATCTACTAATTTGGTATAAAAACTTCTTGTTTGCACCATTGAAAAATAGCAAAGAATAGAAAAGAGAAATCCTATATTCGGTCTACAATGTATAACACTGATATAAAGTATGTAGAGACATTAAAAATGTTAATGATATATAAAACTACACATTTTCAAAAATTTATTGAGTTATATATAAATTACTGAATAATGCTTCTGTAGCTACATTAGAGCACCTTATCCCCCTCCATATGACTGTACAATATACAGAAAAAAAAATTATGAAGCTGTCCGTGCTCACAGAAGATGTGTGCTGCCACTGACAGATGACTAGAAGAAGAGACGGGCCCCACGCTACAGCGCACTAAAGTACGCGAAAATCAGCAGAACCTCCTCTCCCTGAACATGACGGTATACTTTGTGCTCCATTTGAAGTAAATGAGGTATTGAGCAACTGAGGGGTTTAAATGAAGCACCTAAGATATACACAATAAAAATGTGCCTCATACACTGTCCCTTATATACAAATAAGTACCCCAGTAGAAGGAAAAAAACAAGATTTAATAACTCTGTAATCTAAGTTCGTCTGTGTGGTCTCAACACTGATGAGACTAATTACTCACATGTAAAATGAGCTGTTAATTCTGTTACTGTGACTGACAGCCTGATGATCCCCTGAACCTCTATGTCCACACAGATATATTAGCAATGGAGGCGGCTTGGGAACTTGCCATACTTGAAGATCTGGTATAGGGGTTCTTTGCCTTCTCCTGGTGGACATGTGATGTAATCCCAAGTGTAAGGATTGTGGACTCTCACTACCATTTGAAGGAAAATCCACTACCATTTGAAAGAAAATCTACTACATCAAATGTCTTTTGTGCACCTGCTTTCATTTTCCAAATTACTTTTATTATCAGTTTTGCTTCATTATTTTGGTTTCCTTTATAGAAGGAGCAGCAATGCACTACTGGGAGCTAGTAATCAAAAGAAAAAAGTCCAGCACTCCAGCTAAAATTCCAACGACTTTATTAGGACAGACTCTCCATCAAAATGGCAGATAGTAAAATACGTATCTTACGCGTTTTGGCTTTATGCCTTAATCATAGATGCTTATACATTGTTACAGACACAGGTGTATTTAAAAGCAATATCCACTCACTATTGGTTGAACACATATCACATGATTAATTAGTTTAACAGCTTATCAATGCAGAGGAACATTACAACGTCAAACTATTAAATGTTAACCCACTCAAATTAAACAGAAACAAACATATATGTAATATTTAGAACGTATTAGAGGCAAGAAAAAACAAACCTATCCTATTGTGTACAAATGCAGTATACAAGGAAATATCTAACCTCTACTAATGCTTGTGTGTTATGTTTAAAACAATGTATCAACTCTGCTGGAGTGTAACTATCTTGATGTGTATGCTGTCCAATCTCTGCAATGCACAATCACCTAGATTATGAGTTTTGCGTTGCGGCTTTTAAAACTGAAAAAATGGCAATTTCAGCATAAAAGCAGTAATGCACTATTGGGAGTCATGTCGGTATAGCTATACCGCAAGCATTTTAGCCTGTAACGCAACGTCAATCCGCAATCAAAAAAAATATGTTTTTGCGTGGGATTTTCATAGCGCTGGTATTACAGGTTGTGCGGTGAGGCTAAAATGCTTGCGTTACAGCCTATACCGACACAATCCATACCGCCATCTGAGAGCAGTTGGTTTGGATTTTGTGTAACAAAAATGTTTCACAAAACTCATAACTAAAATGTTACAAAGCACACTAACGCCCATAAACTACCTTAAACCGAGGCCCTACTGCATCACAAACACTATATTAAACCTATTAACCCCTAATCTACCGCCCACTCACATCGCGAGTATTAAATAAACCTATTAACCCCTAATCTGCTGCCCACCCACATCGCCAACACTATTTAAATATATTAACCCCTAAACCACCACTCCCCAAAACATCGCCACCAAAAAAAAAAAGTTATTAACCCCTAAACTTTCAGCCTCCCACATCTCCTCCACTAAATAAACCTATTAACCCCTAAACTGCTGGCCCCTCACATCGCATAGCACTAAATTAAACTATTACCCTTAAACCTAACACCCCCCTAACTTTAAATTAAAATTACAATATAACTATATTTAAATAAATAAAAACTTACCTGTGAAATAAAAATAAACATTGAACTATAATTAACCTAACATTACTATTCTAATAAAATAAAAAAATACTACCAATTAAAAAATCTAAAT
This sequence comes from Bombina bombina, assembly GCF_027579735.1. Taxonomy (NCBI): domain Eukaryota; kingdom Metazoa; phylum Chordata; class Amphibia; order Anura; family Bombinatoridae; genus Bombina; species Bombina bombina. Next base: position 288,121,408 of record NC_069500.1, read on the forward strand.
TACGATTTAAAAAACCTAACACTACGAAAAAAAAATAATCTAAATTACAGCTAAAAAAAAATCCTACAAAAAATGGAAAAAAACAAATCCTACAAAAATTTAAATTACAATTACACCTAATCTAATAGCCCTATAAAAATAAAAAGCCCCCCAAAATAAAAACACCCCCTAGCCTACAATAAACTACCAATAGCCCTTAAAAGGGCCTTTTGTAGGGAATTGCCCTAAAGAAATCAGCTCTTATACCTGTAAAAAAAATACAAAGTCCCCCCAAAAGTAAAGCCAACCAACCAACCAAAATAAAAAACCTAACTCTAAAAAAAACCTAAGCTACCCATTGCCCCTAAAGGGGCATTTGTATGGGCATTGCTCTTAAAAGGGCATTTAGCTCTTTTGCATTGCCCTTAAAATGGCATTCAGCTCTTTTTTAAAGCCCAAACCCTAATCTTAAAAAAAAACACCCCCCACAAAAAAAAAAATAACACTAACCCCAGAAGATCTACTCACGATTTGTGAAGTCCGGACATCTATCTCCATCCAGGCAGCGAGGTCTTCATCCAGGCAGCATTGTCTTTATCTATCCCGGGGGCGTCTTCTATCTTCATCCCGGCGGCGCAGAGCAGAGCCATCCTGGAAGCTGATGCCATCCTGCGTGGAGGGTCCTCTTCTTATGGTCGCCGCAGTACACTGAAGTTGAATGCAAGGGTAGCCGTTTCAAAATGGCATCCCTTGCATTCCTATTGGCTGATTTGATTCTTCAAATTCAAATCAGCCAATAGGATGAGAGCTTCTAAAATCCTATTGGCTGTTCAAAACAGCCAATAGGATGAGAGCTACTGAAATCCTATTGGCTGATTTGAACAACCAGGTTTTTTTAAATTTGTAATTTAGTTTTTTTTATTTATTAGAATAGTAAGGTAAGGTTAATTTATAGTATAATGTTAGGTTTATTTTATTTCACAGGTAAGTTTTTATTTATTTCAAGATAGTTATATTGTAATTTTAATTTAAAGTTAGTGGGTGTTAGGTTTAGGGGTTACGAATTTAATTTAGTGTTTTGCGATGTGGGGGGTGGCAGTTTATGGGTTAATAGGTTTATTTAGTGGTGGAGATGTGGGAGGCCGGAGATTTAGGGTTAATAATGTTATTTAGTGGCTGCGATGTCGGGGAGTGGCTGAATAGGGCTTTATTAGCTTTTATTAGTGACGCCCGATGTCGGGGGCGGCAGATTAGGGGTTAATAACTTTATTATAGTGGCAGCAATATCGGGGAGCGGCAGAATAGGGGTCAATAACTTTATTATAGTGTCAGCGATGTCGGGAGTGGTGGAATAGGGGTTAAAGGGACATTAAACCCCAAAATTTTCTTTCATGATTCAGATAGAGAATACCATTTTTAAAAAGTTTCCAATTTACTTCTATTATCAAATTTATTTCATTTTTATGTTATTCTTTGTTGAACAGAAACCTAGCTAGGTAGCGTGCACATGCCAGAAGCACTACATGACAGGAAATAGACTGCCATCTAGTGCTCCTGCTAATGTATAACATTGTTGCAAAACTGCTGCTATATAGTGCTGCAGACACGTGCACACTCTTGAGCTTACATTTCTGCATTTTAACAAAGGATAACAAGAAACGAAGAAAAATTGTATAAAAGAAGTAAAATAAAAAGTTGTTTAAAATGTTATGTTCTATCTAAATCATGACAGAAAAATTGGGGTTTTATGTCCCTTTAATAACTTTTATTAGTGACGGCGATTTTGAGGCGGCAGATTAGAGATTAATAACTTTATTTAGGTGGCGGCGATGTCAGGGCAGCAGATTAGGGATGTTTAGACTTGGAGTTTTATGTTAGGGGGTTTAAATGTAATTTTCTTTTCTCCATAGGCATCAATGGGGCTGCGTTACAGCGATCGCCGATTCAGGTGTTTTTTTTCTAAAACTCTCTCCCCATTGATGTCTATGGGGGAATGCATGCACAAGCACGTCAAAGCAGCCCTTGGCTTTTGTGCGGTATGGAGCTTAACGTTGCTTGGAGTGAACCTGGTCTGTTTTAAAAGATATATAGATGATGATATGTTTATGATATGAAAGGACGATGATGCCTCTTTTTGAACTTTTATAATGAAATGGGTGAGAATGATAAGAACCTAAAATTTACTTTTGATCTTAGCAAAGAAAAGATAGTTTTCCCAGAGTTTTTGTGGAAAGTAATATATTTAACACAAGAACACACTTTAAATCTGTGGATTGTAATAATTACATTAATGCTGAGAGTTGTCATTATACTAAATGGAAGAAAAATATACCGGTTAGGCATTTACCTTTCCAACAATGGGGTCTTGGGGGGTCTGTAGCTGCTTAGTTGCCTGAGATACAGGCTTCTAAGCAGCATGCCCCCTGCTCCTATACCTAACATTGTTAAGTATAAATAAAGTTGCACAGTGACATCTTTACGTCATTGCGCGTGACGTCACCGTGCATAACGTGAAGCCCCGGCGATGCCTGTCACTATGAAGGGCCCGATCATCGGGGTAGGAGCTCCAAGATCTCCCTCAAGGTGGGAGAGTGCTAATTTGCACCTAATAATAGAATGAATAAATTTAACACATATATAGACGTCTAAAAATTCATAAGGACACTAACCCTAAAAAAATATTTTTTTGCAAACACACCACTAGAGACAATCAACAGAGAAGGGTAATAATAAAGATACAAAGGAAATTATCCACTCTGGCTTGAAAAATAAAAGCACGTTCTTTCCAAAGCATGAGAAGGGAGCAGCCATTGAGATGTTTGAAACTCTAGTATGTTAGGATTTAAGGAAAATAAATGATGATGATTTGAAGAAAAAATGTCATATTATGACTAGAAAAGAGAATAAAGGTTTGAGAGAATTAGAGAATTTACATAAACTGTCATTTAAAATTGTTCAACTACACTGCAATCGCAAAATTAAAACCCAATTGGAGAGGAGCTAATGTAGTAAAAGAACTACAAAAATTAGAATTTAAATGGATTTATGAGTTAGAGACCCTACACCCAAAAGGATTGAATATAGAGTTCAGTATATCGCCATTTTTAGGTTGAGTTCAAACATCTGATAGACACTTTATATAGCTGTTGAGCTGAGACATTTTAAAAATAAAATATTATATGCATTTTCATAGATACGAGGCTGCATATCTGTTTTTTAATGTTTTTATATACATTTTTTATATATTTTTCAAATTTATAACCATTGTTTTATGTTGCTTTATTTATCTATTTTTTATATATAAAAATATACCTCTAGTAACAATATTAATTTGAAGACAAACATCTATAATCCACTCCATGTTCAAAAATTGTCTTAAATGTACGATGGAATAAGGTTCATAAATGTTACATATTAGAATGAGAGCTAATCTGAGTGTAAAATTTTACATTGTGTGCAAATTATGCTTTTTGTAATACTTACGGCTAGATTTAGAGTTTGGCGGTAGCCGTGAAAAACCAGCGTTAGAGGCTCCTAACGCTGGTTTTAGGCTACCGCCGGTATTTGGAGTCAGTGATTAAAGGGTCTAACGCTCACTTTTCAGCCGCGACTTTTCCATACCGCAGATCCCCTTACGTCAATTGCGTATCCTATCTTTTCAATGGGATTTTTCTAACGCCGGTATTTAGAGTTGTTTCTGAAGTGAGCGTTAGAGCTCTAACGACAAAAACTCCAGCCGCCTGAAAAAAGCAGGAGTTAAGAGCTTTCTGGGCTAACGCCGGTTCATAAAGCTCTTAACTACTGTACCCTAAAGTACACTAACACCCATAAACTACCTATGTACCCCTAAACCGAGGTCCCCCCACATCGCCGCCACTCGATTAAAATTTTTTAACCCCTAATCTGCCGACCGCCAACTACGTTATACTTATGTACCCCTAATCTGCTGCCCCTAACCCCGCCCGACCCCTGTATTATATTTATTAACCCCTAACCTGCCCCCCCCACAACGTCGCCGCCAGCTACTTACAATAATTAACCCCTAATCTGCCGACCGCAAAGCGCCGCCACCTACGTTATCCTTATGTACCCCTAATCTGCTGCCCCTAACACCGCCGACCCCTATATTATAATTATTAACCCCTAATCTGCCCCCCTCAACGTCGCCGACACCTGCCTACACTTATTAACCCCTAATCTGCCGAGCGGACCTGAGCGCTACTATAATAAAGTAATTAACCCCTAATCCGCCTCACTAACCCTATCATAAATAGTATTAACCCCTAATCTGCCCTCCCTAACATCGCCGACACCTACATTCAATTATTAACCCCTAATCTGACGACCGGAGCTCATCGCTACTATAATAAATGATTAACACCTAAAGCTAAGTCTAACCCTAACACTAACACCCCCCTAACTTAAATATAATTTAAATCTAACGAAATTAATTATCTCTTATTAAATAAATTATTCCTATTTAAAGCTAAATACTTACCTGTAAAACAAATCTAATATAGCTACAATATAAATTATAATTACATTGTAGCTATTTTAGGATAATATTTATTTTACAGGCAACTTTGTAATTATTTTAACCAGGTACAATAGCTATTAATAGTTAAGAACTATTTAATAGTTACCTAGTTAAAATATAACAAAATTACCTGTAAAATAAATCCTAACCTAAGTTATAATTAAACCTAACACTACCCTATCAATAAATTAATTAAATAAAATACCTACAATTACCTACAATTAACCTAACACTACACTATCAATAAATAAATTAAATACAATTGCTACAAATAACTACAATTACATAAACTAGCTAAAGTACAAAAAATAAAAAAGAACTAAGTTACAAAAAATAAAAAAATATTTACAAACATAAGAAAAATATTACAACAATTTTAAACTAATTACACCTACTCTAAGCCCCCCTAATAAAATAACAAAGACCCCCAAAATAAAAAAAATGCCCTACCCTATTCTAAATTAAAAAAGTTAAAAGCTCTTTTACCTTACCAGCCCTGAACAGGGCCCTTTGCGGGGCATGCCCCAAGAAAATCAGCTCTTTTGCTGTGAAAAAAAATAATACAATACCCCCCCCCAACATTACAACCCACCACCCACATACCCCTAATCTAACCCAAACCCCCCTTAAATAAACCTAACACTAAGCCCCTGAAGATCTTCCTACCTTGTCTTCACCATCCAGGTATCACCGATCCGTCCTGGCATCCGGTGCTGAAGAGATCCAGAAGAGGCTCCAAAGTCTTCCTCCTAACCGGCAAGAAGAGGACATCCGGACCGGCAAACATCTTCTCCAAGCGGCATCTTCGATCTTCTTCCATCCGGTGCGGAGCGGGTCCATCTTGAAGCAAGCCGACGCGGATCCATCCTCTTCTTCCGTTGTCTCCCGACGAATGACGGTTCCTTTAAGGGACGTCATCCAAGATGGCGTCCCTCGAATTCCGATTGGGCTGATAGGATTCTATCAGCCATCTGAATTAAGGTAGGAATATTCTGATTGGCTGATGGAATCAGCCAATCAGAATCAAGTTCAATCCTATTGGCTGATCCAATCAGCCCAATCAGATTGACCTCGCATTCTATTGGCTGTTCCGATCAGCCAATAGAATGCGGAGCTCAATCTGATTGGCTGATTGGATCAGCCAATCGGATTGAACTTGATTCTGATTGGCTGATTCCATCAGCCAATCAAAATATTCCTACCTTAATTCCGATTGGCTGATAGAATCCTATCAGCCAATCGGAATTCGAGGGACGCCATCTTGGATGACGTCCCTTAAAGGAACCGTCATTCGTCGGGAGACAACGGAAGAAGAGGATGGATCCGCGTCGGCTGCTTCAAGATGGACCCGCTCCGCACCGGATGGAAGAAGATCGAAGATGCCGCTTGGAGAAGATGTTTGCCGGTCCGGATGTCCTCTTCTTGCCGGATAGGAGGAAGACTTTGGAGCCTCTTCTGGACCTCTTCAGCACCGGATGCCAGGACGGATCGGTGATACCTGGATGGTGAAGACAAGGTAGGAAGATCTTCAGGGGCTTAGTGTTAGGTTTATTTAAGGGGGGTTTGGGTTAGATTAGGGGTATGTGGGTTGTGGGTTGTAATGTTGGTGGGGTATTGTATTATTTTTTTTTACAGGCAAAAGAGCTGATTTTCTTGGGGCATGCCCCGCAAAGGGCCCTGTTCAGGGCTGGTAAGGTAAAAGAGCTTTTAACTTTTTTAATTAGAATAGGGTAGGGCATTTTTTTTATTTTGGGGGTCTTTGTTATTTTATTAGGGGGCTTAGAGTAGGTGTAATTAGTTTAAAATTGTTGTAATATTTTTCTTATGTTTGTAAATATTTTTTTATTTTTTGTAACTTAGTTCTTTTTTATTTTTTGTACTTTAGCTAGTTTATGTAATTGTAGTTATTTGTAGCAATTGTATTTAATTTATTTATTGATAGTGTAGTGTTAGGTTAATTGTAGGTAATTGTAGGTAGTTTATTTAATTAATTTATTGGTAGGGTAGTGTTAAGGTTTAATTATAACTTAGGTTAGGATTTATTTTACAGGTAATTTTGTTATTATTTTAACTAGGTAACTATTAAATAGTTCTTAACTATTTAATAGCTATTGTACCTGGTTAAAATAATTACAAAGTTGCCTGTAAAATAAATATTAATCCTAAAATAGCTATAATATAATTATAATTTATATTGTAGCTATATTAGGATTTATTTTACAGGTAAGTATTTAGCTTTAAATAGGAATAATTTATTTAATAAGAGATAATTAATTTCGTTAGATTTAAATTATATTTAAGTTAGGGGGGTGTTAGTGTTAGGGTTAGACTTAGCTTTAGGGGTTAATCCATTTATTATAGTAGCGATGAGCTCCGGTCGTCAGATTAGGGGTTAATAATTGAAGTTAGGTGTCGGCGATGTTAGGGAGGGCAGATTAGGGGTTAATACTATTTATGATAGGGTTAGTGAGGCGGATTAGGGGTTAATAACTTTATTATAGTAGCGCTCAGGTCCGGTCGGCAGATTAGGGGTTAATTATTGTAGGTAGGTGGAGGCGACGTTGGGGGCGGCAGATTAGGGGTTAATAAATATAATATAGGGGTCGGCGGTGTTAGGGGCAGCAGATTAGGGGTACATAAGGATAACGTAGGTTGCGGCGGTGTACGGAGCGGCAGATTAGGGGTTAATAATATAATGCAGGGGTCAGCGATAGCGGGGGGCGGCAGATTAAGGGGTTAATAAGTGTAAGGTTAGGGGTGTTTAGACTTGGGGTACATGTTAGGGTGTTAGGTGCAGACATAGGAAGTGTTTCCCCATAGGAAACAATGGGGCTGCGTTAGGAGCTGAACGCTGCTTTTTTTGCAGGTGTTTAGGGTTTTTTTTCAGCTCAAACAGCCCCATTGTTTCCTATGGGAGAATCGTGCACGAGCACGTTTTTGAGGCTGGCCGCGTCCGTAAGCAACTCTGGTATCGAGAGTTGCATTTGCGGTAAAAATGCTCTACGCTCCTTTTTTGGAGCCTAACGCAGCATTTGTTTGAACTCTCGATACCAGAGTTAATTTTATGGTGCGGCCAGAAAAAAGCCCGCTGAGCGTTAACAGCCCATCCTACCGCCAAACTCCAAATCTAGGCCTTAGTTTTTAACATAAGTTTTTAGATCAAGTCAGTCTTAACAAAATGTGTTATGTTTTAAAAAATGTGGTTTCAAACAGACCAATTGATATAAGATAACAGAAGAGGCCCATTAAGATCTGATTAAAGTATGCTGGAGAGTATAAAAAGACCAGTCAACGATCTAATGATCAGATTGCGTGAGAAAGGCTGTGTACAACAGCTGAAACACATAGCAAAGTAACGCTGGAGTGAGTTAATTGAGACGGATAACCTATCACCTGCATCAGGATACTCTAGAGGCCAGTACACACCCCCAGGAAGTCACAAGACCTAATTGTGCATTGTGGTAGCTAGATGCTTTCACACCGTTCACATTTGGCAGATGGAGAGATCAGGTACAAGAGGGTCTAAGCGCAAGGAGTAAGGAAGCAAGCAGGAAGGTACTGTCTATTTCATAGCAATTACCGGTAATTTGCAATACAAAACCTTTATATGAAAAAATCAACTGTTGCCCAATGAACTTGTACTAACTACAGCGACTTAGAGGGTCCTCTTTTTGATCCTAATATTATCCAAGTGATTTTATTGTGAAACATAGTCTGTGCACATCTGAATGGATCCATGATTAAGTAGTAACTATATTTTATAAAAAGAAATAGTGGTTGTTTGAAATAACACAAGCTTGTGTAGGTTACATAAGGAATAGTGTTTGTCTTTAATAAGATATTTGGTAACAATTTATACTCTATTGTGTTACATGTGATACATCGTATTATTACCAACAAATCAATTTGCTTGTATAAGTTTCACTATTTTTTTATTTTTTTTATATGAAGTAAAGGTTATTTATTTTATTAGAGAAAACAAGTGTGGATTTATTTTATTTTATTTTTAGTGAACTCACTTTATAGAATAAGAGACGTCTACTAGTGCATAATTACACACTAAAAATTGACATTGCACATTAGACTAGCAAGATTTTATATTCCATAAATATTTTACATTCTAATTTTATATTCTATATTCTACATTTTAGATTAGCAAGATGATTTGATTTTGCTTTATTAAATACATATGCACATTCTGAGTTTTTAGACTTTACCCAGGTATAGAAGGCGCACTCAAAAGCACCCATTTTTTTGGTATGGAGCTTAACGCCACCATATCACACATACAAGGGAGGCTTTTCAGAAACTCGTAATGGCAGCGCTATGGAGGGTGAAATAAACGCAACTTTTGTTGCATTCGTTTTGTACCCTGTTTAGCTCAGGTGAATGTGAGGTGTGTTATTTGCAGTAAGGAGACCTGTCAGATCCCCCCCCCTGTATAAATATAATACAGGTAATAACGATAATAAAGAGCCACTAAAAGTGACATAGGCAATGTGATTGCTACTTATAATGTCACATATGAACTGTTATAATCATTTTTCACTCTTAAAGGTGAGTAACCCACTATTGCTGCAACTACTAGGAGTTAGCTAAACACATTGGTAAAGCCAATTATAGAGAGGGTATATGTGTGTAGGCCCCCCAAGAGAACAAAGCAAATTACATAATAAGGAGTAGCGGAGACCCTGATACATACATACAGAAGATCGGAACACGACAGGTCAGGAGAGCAATCCGCATAAGCTATACGCTGTCTCCCTAGTAATATCTGAGGTCTACCACGGGTTGTGTAAAGTTCTAAGGGCATTCGGTTAGATTGCATAGAAGTTCTGCTCACTTCAGGATAACAGTGACTATAGAAGTACAGCAAGTGCAAGCCTAGAGTTTATGTGAGGGGAGTGACTGATTATTTCACGTTTTGCTTTTGTTTTGTCCCTCAAATTTCTCGGCTTGAGAACTGTGTTACATTCTCCCATATCCTAAGCATTTTGAAGGTGATTTACACATAAAAACGTCAGTATGGCAACAGATCGTTTTTCCAATAAATTCTATCTATGACCTGGATTAACCCTAGAAGATACCTTTGTAACACAAAGGAATCTGCTATCTATTAGTGACGTCTTTTTGGCCATGGAGCGACTCTAGTGAAAGAGTATAAAATTTGGAGGGATCCAAAGATCTTTAGAGAAGTACTTGACCCTGGATTGATACCCAGGGGGTTGAGACTGTGTAATTCCCCACTTTTCAGGTTTTAGATCCTACTTTTATACAAGAGTGGAACGAAAATATTAAGTGACTGCTCTAGAGACTCATGAAACTATTATTAATTAATTAGTTAAGATGAATAATATACAAGTACAGCTAAATGAGTTCATAGAACACCCTAAATCTAATGAATTGGATAAATTATTGAGTGATACAATTATAAATTCCGAGGAGAGATTGATAATTTTAAACTAGGAAATTTATAAGGGATAACAAAGATTATGTCAACAATAGTGTACTCATGGCACACCAAGGTAGGCCCTAGAGTGAATAGACCCAGATTTAGGAAAAACAGGAATGTGCCCAAAGGGGGAGCTAGTGGGGATGATTAAAAAGTAACATTCTCAGAAATAGACAGTACCAATGAGGAACTAGATCATAGATCTGATGAGTATTGTACAGGTGAATCAAGTGGCCCCTCTGGTGAGGAAACACAGGTGACTATACCCAAAAGTGTTTTGAAGAAAACATCTAGTGCATTCACTGGTTCAGGGCAAATGGTGACAGATAAAATCAATGAAACTACTGGCAAAAAAAAATTAAAAGGCAATATCACAGACGGACGATAACAAGAGTTCCTCAGTGACAGTGAGGGTGACATCAGACCACCAGCCTTTGTACCACAGGTGATGGCGGCTAACAAGGAGCAGGTTTTTCAGGTAGCCCCCAAATGAATAGAAGGAGGAGGAAGCGTAGGTCTAGAAGGAAAGGGAAAAGTCAGGGCCACAACCAAGGAAGAAATGTGCGCAACAAGTACAAGGTTAAAAATGGTATCAATCTATCTAAAATTGAATTGACCAGACTCACAGATAGAAGTGTTAGGTTTGGAGTTGGGTTTTGGTTCCCAAAAAATAAAATGAATTTATTTGAAACTATTGGTTGATATTTATGGCTCATTAGGGACCTAACATGAAGATTTTTTTCTGGAATTCAGACACCACAGATGAGGTAGAAGGTATTGATAATGCCCCAAACATACATGATGCTGTAGACTGTCAAGTGAGCATCCTGATATTATAGATTTTAAAGAGGGAGATAGACTATTTGGCCCTTCATGACTTGGGGGCCCCTTAGCTTGCACCATCCAGGGAGCTCTATTAAGACCAGCCACCTAGGTTCAAGCCTAAGTCTATTTTTTACCCTACTTGAGCCAGAGGACCTTCTTGGAGGCATTTCATCGCCGAGTAGAAGAGGATCTAATCAAACTTGTAGAACAACCCTACAAGACAACACACAATTTGAGTCTAAACCACAAATTGGCATTAAATCAACTGGGTAAAAGGGAGAGATATTGTAATAAAACAGGCGGACAAGGGGGGTTGCATACTTGTGATGGCAATAAATGAATATAGAGCGAAGCCTTACGACAGTAACTGACACACAGGTATACAGTGAATGAGCTACAATTCCCTACAGAGAGATTTGGATTGAGTTAAGACATTTACTGGATGATGGTCTGATGAGGGGACTAATCTGATCTTGAAACCTTTGACCACTTGATGGTACAAAAGCCTGTTATTCCTATATTCCATCACCTCCCCAAGGTACATAAAAACCTTGGCTGGAGGTGAAAGGTAAGACCGCATAGTTTGGGGGGCATAAGATCTTTGTTTGAGAAATGATCAGGTTGGATTGAGTCCCTTCTAACTACCCATCATACATTTCTTACCATCTTATCTTAATGGACACCACCCCACCTTATGAAAATCATGGAGGGTATTGATTAGGGGAATCACTGTAAGTGGTTGACGGTGGACGTAGTTGGCCCTCTACTCAGCTAACCCACATGCACATGGCATTAAAGCCGTGAAATATATGTTCCAACAATTCAGTAATTATCATGTGGATCTAATTGAATTTATAGTGGAGGCCCTTACGTTCCTCCTGCACCCATAATTATTTTCAATTTGAACAAACTTTTTATATCCCAGACAACGTGGGACAGCAATGGGGGCAAAATTTGCCCCATCAGATGCCAACCTATTCATGGGTTGGTGGGAGCTGTGCTGTGTCTATTGGAGACAAAACCCATTCAGAGATACAGATTAAATCTTACAAGAGATTCATTGACAATCTCTTATTCGTCTCTGTAGGATAAGTTGAAGAAACACATGACTTTTTGGCCTAATCTCAATTCTAATGAAAGTGGGGCTGGAGTTTACATCACAGGTTGAAGTTGCACCATACCCTATTTGGACTGTTAATCTTAAAGGGGATATATTGAGTGGAAGCATACTTACCACTCTATATCATAAGCCCATCACATCCAACTCCTTGCTTCACGCAAGGAGTAATCATCCTCAGCACACAGGATTTGGGGTGGCCATGAGGATCAAGCGGAACTGCTCCTTGGAAGAAGACTTCAACAAAGAGAGTGAAATATTGAAACAGTTCCTACTCGAGAAAGGCTACTCACATAAAGTAATAAACAGAGCTCACCTGGAGGTCAGTAGAATAGACCATAGTAATATGCTGAGGGGGACTAACAAGATGTTAGGAAATGAAAGAAGAGATTAGGATATACATAGACCTACATTGGTCACTACTTACAGCCTACAATTTAAAGACGTCTTCAATATAGTTAGCAAACATCTGCCTATACTTATAGCAGAATACAGCTTAAAGAATTATGTATCTAAAGGATGCAATTTTGTATCAAGGCATGCATGCACTATAGGCAATTTGGTAGCCCCTAGTGTACTAAGGGATAAAGTTAAGACCAGCAGTAGCTCTAAGTGCATAGCATGCCAACATTATAGGGTTGCCTCCAGTTTTCAATCCAAGACGATGAATAGGCTCTTTGATCTTGCCAATTGTACAAATGTAAATGTTCTTGTTTTTTGCTGTTGGGCTCATTATGCAATGCTCATTATGCAATGGACAGTATGTTGGATGCACAACTAGGGAAGCACACTCCAGAAGAAGGGTGCATTTGAATGACATCTCCCACAACAATGAGTGCTCTGGACTTTCACAGCATTTGGTAGAATGCTCATTATGCAATAGACAGTATGTCGGATGCACAACTTGGGAAGCACGCTCTAGAATAAGGGAGCATTTGAATGACATCTCCCACGACAATGAGTTCTCTGGACTTTCACAGCATTTTATAACTGTACATGGAGGTGACGTGACATCACTTTCATGGCAAGTGATTGAGTGTGTTCGGAGCCCCCCAAGGGGTGGAGACAGAATGGCACGATTAATGCTGCGTGAAGCATTCTGGATCTTCAAACTGAAGACCAGGACGGCCCCCAGGGTTTCAATATCGAGGGAGCTATCATTAACTTTTGAAAAATACATTAATTGCATAACATTTGAGCACACTTGACGGAGTGCCAATGAGCCTAGTGACTAAGTACATATTTAAGTGAGGCAACACCCAGTAATAATGCGCATATTACCTTATTGACTATAATGAGAAAGTTTAATATATTTAACATAGTGAATTAATGAACTCCTACCCACCCTATAAACATGATTGCAAATAATTTTGGTTTTCTTTTTCTATATAGACATGGGATAAGAAACATATATATATAAAAACATAAAAATATTAGGGAAAGTCGGTAAGAAGAGGTTTTCTTTAGACTGATAAAAACTTGATATAGATTTGAAATTGGGATATATGCGCATTCTGGTGTTAAGCAGGTCTAACAGGAACTATGTTAGTAAATTTATGTTATAAAAATTGAGGTCCTGCATACTAAGATTAGGATTGGGTTAACCATAGAAGATTACTAATGATTATAATTGAATAGTTAAATGCTTCATGCATTTGTATTTTTATTTACATTTATTTATTTTTTATTTAAGTTGATGACCCACAACTAATCAATTAATCAATTAATTAATAAATAACGTGATTGAAATCATTTTTACATAGGTTCGATGTTCGACAATGTGCACAGAAAGTGAAGGGGTTAATTATCAGAGAGGTCTTAGACCAATAAGAACACAGAATTAGGTATTTAAGGCAGGGTGTAATGGCAGCCTATCATGTCCATGAATAAGGAACCACCGAAACAGGCAGATTGGTACTTTGCCATGATATACCTGCACAACTGTTTTTAAGGCGTGTTGCCTAAATTTGCTTGTTTTTTGCTGTTGGAGGTGAATAAAAGGAATAAAGGAGATGCTTTTGAAGGATCGCTGTGTTCTTTTGTTTTTTCTGCTGGGCATAATATACATGTAGCGCAGCGGCATTTAGCAGCCTTCTAATTACCATAAAGCAATACCAAAGTCATATATGTCTGCTATTTCTGAACAAAGGGGATCCCAGAGAGAGTATTTACACACCATTTGTGCCCATAATTGCACAAGCTGTTTGTAAATAATTTCAGTGAGAAACCTAAAAGTTGTGAAAAAGTGAACAATTTCTTTTATTTGATCACATTTGGCGGTGAAATGGTGGCATGAAATATACCAAAATGGGCCTAGATCAATACTTGGGGTTGTCTACTACACTACACTAAGATAAAATTAACCCTACATGCTCCCTACAAGCTCCCTAATTAACCCTTCACTGCTGGGCATAATACTGTGTGGGTGCGCAGCGGGATTTAGCGGCCTTCCTAATTACCATAAAGCAATATCAAAGCCATATATGTATGCTATTTATGAACAAAGGGGATCCCAGAGAAGCATTTACAACCATTTGTGCCATAATTGCACAAGCTGTTTAGTAATAATTTCAGTGAGAAACCTAAAGTTTGTGAAAAAGTTTATGAAAAACTGAAAGTTTTTTTTATTTATTTGATTGCATTTGGCGGTGAAATGGTGGCATGAAATATATCAAAATGGGCCCTAGATCAATACATTGGGTTGTCTACTAATATTATATATATATATATAAATTTAAATATATAATATATATATATATATATATACATGTCAAGGGATATTCCGGGATTCCTGACAGATATTAATGTCCTAATGTACCTATCGCTAATTTTGAAAAACAAAAATTAGTTTGGAAATAGCAAAGTGCAACTTGTATTTATTGCCTATAACTTGCAAAAAAGCAAAGAACATGTAAACATTGGATATTTCTAAACTCAAGACAAAATTTAGAAACTACTTAGCATAGGAGTTTTTTTATGGTGGTTGTAGATGTGTAACAGATTTTGGGGGTCAAAGTTAGAAAAAGTGTTGTTTTTTTAATATTTTTTTCATCATATTTTCTATAATTTTTTATAGTAAATTATTAAGATATGATGAAAATAATGAATCTTCATAAAGTGCATTTAATTGCGAGAAAAACGGTATATAATATGTGTGGGTACAGTAAATGAGTAAGAGGAAAATTACAGCTAAACACAAACACTGCAGAAATGAAGAAATAGCTCTGGTCCCAGACGGTCAACAAATTGAAAAGTGCTCTGGTCACGAAGGGGTTAAAGAAATTGTTTTCTGTATGTTAATGTCCATATATGTTGTAAATTCACTGTTTTTTTTCTAGAAGACAGATGAATAAAAACCCTACTTTATTTGTTTCTTGATGTTGAGGCAGAACTACTGCTTTGAAAAGAGGAAGGGGAAAACGTTTTTTTGTGTGTTACTGGTAAAAATGTGGGGAAATTAATGAACTGTTAAGAGCTTTATTTGCTGGGGTGAGAGAAGGTCTAGGACAGAGCTTTCCAAACGTTTCATGTTGGTGACACACTTTTTAGACCTACATCATTTTGCGACACGGTAATAGCAAAAAGGAGGTTAAACTAACTTGTTTTAAAATATACGGACACATACATAAATTATATAATAATAATATGTATTTACAAGTAACAGTATGTATGTGAAAGAATTAAAAAAAAAGTTTAATAACACCAATAGCTACTTACTATTTTAATGGGATTTATGAGGTTGATGGGATGAACACAATTTCTGAATATTTGGTGGAATATTAGATAAAGACATTTGCATTTCATCATCAAGCATTTTTAAGCTTCCACTTCCTATCCATATACCAAGAGCAGGAGCAGCAATGCACTACTGGGAGCTAGCTGCAAAAAAACCCCTCTGACTTCAGCTCAGCGTTTAAGCTGCCGCCCTCAGAGCTCCGTGAGCCCTACTGACTACTGCACTCGCTGCAAACACACTGCTGTCCCACTCACTGACTACACATGCAGTCACAAGCCAATTAAGGAGACTACACATGCAGTCAGGAGCCAATGTGCCGCCAAAGCCGCCAATGGTAATAGTTTCAGTTCCCACTGAGCTGCGCCAATTGGTTAAGATGATCTGTGACCCACTAGGTATCAATCATGTGTCAACCATGTGATATGCATAGCAGGCAGGCGGAAAGTCAGAAACCAAAAAAAAATAAATTTAAAAAAAATTGTGCTGAAGCAGGGACACACCTACACACAGCTGTCGACACACTAGTGTGTCCCGACACACAGTTTGGAAAGCACTGGTCTAGGATAAGATTAGGGTAGAATGTAAGATGGGTATTAGGAAGGGTTAACTGAATGTATCTAGGGGCTTAAACCCCCAGTAGTTTTAAAACTTACTAATACCTCTAAAAAAGATGTTTTATTTACTGCACTGACTCTGTACCCTCCCTATATGTAATGAATATCAGGTAGGAGATGAACTGTCCTCCAGAGTGGAATGTCTTATGGTGTCATGGACAACTGTGCCCATATACAGACAAATTGTTTTCTTTTGTGTGAGTTATCATTTTTGGCAAAAAAAAAAAAGAGTGGTCAAAGGTGATCTTTTTAGAAGCCAAAAATGCTCATGTAATGAATACATTTCACTAACCAATAATTATAATACACAACATAGGTCTCTTTAAGCTAGAAGGAGAGCAGTTTTGGATGGAAACATGTTGAATAATCATATTTTTAAATCATTAGGAGAAAAAAAAAAATAGGATTTTGCTTGTTTTAGTTTTGCATTTACCCCCAATTACTTTGCCTTATGGTCCCCCCTATTTAATTTATATATTTTGAAATTAAAGTTGACAGGCACATTCTTTGTTTTAAAATTTTTGAAAGGAACAAAGAAAAATGTCTAATTTGATCATACTCTTCTTTAATAAATATTAAAAAGAAGAGGAGTGCAATAACCAATAGCATTTGGTTTCTCGTGTTCTCAATGGTGTAACTAAGTTATTAGTATCACTGCAATTTCTACTAACAAATGTTGTTTCCACTACTTAAAACAACCTCAAATCGGTTTCATCATTAAACGCAAATTAAATACTGCTGATTTATGCAAGCACTACATTGCAGGAGAAGGTATTTCAACCAGTGCATATCTTAAAGGTTAAAACATTGAAAATTAATTTGCAAACTAATTTCTTTTAATTCAATACAAGGGAATTTCTGTGTTGTTTATAATTAAAAATGTGTAATGTATCTATATTCTAGATAGGATAGCTCCCCTATGTATAAGAATTATGGCAAAAAAAAATAGTTTACAGATTAGCTTCAAAGGAATATTGTGTGTTTCACAAAATGCAATTACATCAGACTAAACAAAAATATATTAATATTAAAATATATTATATATGCGTTTGTTTTGTATGTGTACTTACTATTAAAAAAATTGTGGTAACAGTATTTAAAGATATATGGTGTATGACTAGGAAGGGCTGAAAGGTGTATATGTGTGTAAACATAAAATCTCAGCACACCAAAAGTATAATCATATATGCAATTTTATTCACAGAAAAGCAGATATATATAGAACAAATCTCATGCCTTATCTACTCTCCACTCACTCAGAACAGTCGCAGCCAGACATACAAAAAAAAAAAAAAAAAAAAATCAATCAAATCCTAGCCGTCCCCTAGGGAATATCAGATGTCACCACAGTCACATAAGACACTATGAAGTATTGGGTGCACCACAATTTCCAGTAATAAGCCACAATACTTCTTCTTGTATATTGTAATTAAACCAGTAAGGACAGTCCTCCGTAAGCAATAATATGGTATTGCTGTTTAATGCATCAATGTGTCTGTATTAAGAACAATAAATTCAGTCACAGGTTCTGGTAAAAGAGTAGTAAGTCCAGCTTCCTTTATCACTCATACACCCCAGTATACAGCGCCACACTAGAGATTAGTTTACGTAGTGTCCACTGTGTTAGTAATTGTCTCAGTTATTCCATACGCAAACAAAGTCCCATAGGTAGTCGCAAATGCTTAAAAACAGTGTGTGATGAACACAACTAAATGCAGAGGAGACCATCGCGGGTCATGGCGTTTGGCTCCCAGTCCCCAGTAAACCTCTGTATAGTTAGTAAACCAGACTGTCTGCGGTCCACTGTTATACTCACAGAAATCACCAAGGAAATACACCACCTCTATGCTCCATGATGAAATGAAAGCACTAATACATATTTGTGCAACAAGGGCAAACCATGTAATCTGCTGGCGTGTAAATTGTTTGGGGATGGTGACGGTATCACGCTGGCTACTCCCATTTTCTCAGTGTGAGTTTGCCAGACCATGTGACTCAGTGACGTAATTGGTGCACTCCACTGTGCTTCCTTTTTTAAAAGACGTTTTTGTCTATCCCCTCCCCCATCTAAGAGGGGGATACTCCCTACTATTTGAAATCTAATGGACTCTTATTATGAGAGGCTAGAGTGAAATGATGGGATCCTGGATCATCCTCATTAAGTTTCCCTATGGCTGATTTGTGTTAGCGTATCCTATCTTTCACAGCTTGGGTGGTCTCACCAACATAAGCCCACCACGTCAAGGGCCACTTAATCACATAGATAACATAGCTAGAGTCACATGTATATGTGCCTGTAATATTGATCGTTTGTCCTGTGTGGTGGGTGTGTAATGTATTCACCTTTAATGAGGGAATTACATTGGGCACAATTGTAGCATGGGAATTAATCTTTTTTAAGTAGAGGGTGGGGTGGATTAATAGTACCAAAATGTCCGCCCCTACACTAAGCCATCCCTAAGGTTCTTATTTATTTTGCAAGAAAAAAAAAGGAGGGTCCTTAAAAAATTTAAGCAATTGGGAGTCATCTTTCAATACGTGCCAATGTACAATTGATCTGAGTTTTCTTACTATGTACTCCGTATTGTGTAACAAGGGGTACTTGAAAATGTTCTTATTCCTCTGTGAACGTTTCTGTAATTAAAGTGGATCTCTTTATTTGCTGAACTTTTTTTAAATTCTCTTGGCTCTAAATTTATTAACCATCTCATCTTAATCTTAATTGCATTTTGATGGGATTGTGACTACATACGTTTAGCTCTGAGCAACTGGCTAAAAGATAGGCTTTTATCATAGCTGGTGAGTGAAAGCTATCAAAAGCAAAGAGATTATTGCGGTCTGTTTTTTTACTATAGATATTTCATGGTAATGTATCATCACTTTCTGTGGTGAATTTCAAACTCTCTGTGCTACAATTTAATTCATCACCAGTCCAAATAAAGAAAATATCATTAATATAATGATGCAAACATAAGATAAACCTTTTATAAAGTTTGTTAGTAAAGATATATTGTTCTTCAAATGTACCAACAAACAAATTGGCATAGGTTGGTGCCCAGTTTAAACCCATAGGGGTTCCCCTGGTCTGGATATAGAAAATGTCCTGAAACATGAAATAGTTATCTATAAAATGATCTTAAGCAGATCTTTAAAAATTCTCCTTTCAGATGGAGAACAGATTCCCTCTTTTTCAAATGTAATAGAAGACACCCTCTATACCCAGATCATGTGGAATTCAAGTAGTACAGATTTGTGATATCCATTGTTACAAGGATACTATTTGATGGTATCTTTAGGTTTAGTAATTGTATTAAAAAAAAATCAGTGGTATCCTGAAGATAGGGTTGTACACTACCCAATAAGGTTCTGATTAATTTATCCACGAAGACTATTATGGGTATGAAAAATTGAGTCTGTCCCAGCTACTATTGGACGGCTGGGTGGATCTAAAAAATTCTTGTGAATTTTTGGCAAAATATATATCACCAGGAATTATAGTGTGCATATTTATCAAAAATGTTTGACTGTTATAGGCATTTAAACTTGTATGTAATACTTTTTGATTCTATATTCCAGATAGAATGTATTTTGAAAATTTTTGATACTATTCAATACTAAATACAAATATTTTTCCTAAAAAAGAATATTGTCTATGGTATTACTGTTTTTAGGTATAAAAACATAATTTATGTAAGAATTTAAAGGAGCAAAAAGCATAAACAAATGAATTGGAATAATTGTGCTTTATGCAAAAAAATCCATAAACCACCATAAAAAGGGTGGGCCTCATAGACCTCTTGCCAATATGAAAGCAATGGAATTTATCAAGGTAAAAATTCTTACATAAATTATGTTTTCTTTCATGTAATTGGCAAGAGATCCATGAGCTAGTGACATATAGGATAGCAATACCCAAGATGTGGAACTCCACGCAAGAGTCACAAGAGAGGGAGGGATAAAAAATAAGACAGCCAATTCCGCTGAAAAAAATTAATCCACACCACAAACCCAAATCATAAGTTTTAATCTTATAATGAAAAAGAAAAAAGCTGAAATTAACTTATAAGCAGAAGAATCAAACTGAAACAGCTGCCTGAAGAACTTTTCTACCAAAAACTGCTTCTGAAGGAGAAAAAAAATCAAAATGGTAGAATTTAGTAAATGGATGCAAAGAAGACCAAGTTGCTACTTTGCAAATCTGATCAACTGAAGCTTCATTCTTAAAAGCCAGGAAGTGGAAACTGTCTAGTAGAATGAGCTGTAATCCTCTGAGGCGGGGATGTACCCGACTCCAAATAAGCGTGATGAATCAAAAGCTTTAACCAAGACCGCCCAAAGAAATGGCAGAAGCCTTCTGACCTTTCCTAGAACCAGAAAAGATAACAAAAAGACTAGAAGTCTTCCCCTGAAACCTTTAGTAGCTTCAACATAATATTTCAAAGCTCTCACACACATCCAAAGAATGTAAAGATCCTTTCCAAAGAATGGGGACACAACGAAGGGACAACAATTTCCCTACTAATGTTGTTGGAATTCACAACTTTAGGTAAGAATTTAAATGAAGTCCGCAAAACTGCCTTATCCTGATGAAAAAATCAGAAAAGGAGACTCACAAGAAAGAGCAGATAATTCAGAAACCTTCTAGCAGAAGAGATAGCCATCAAGAAACAACACTTTCCACGAAAGCAATTTAATGCCCAAACAGAATGCTAGGCTCAAAAGGAGGAGCCTGTAAAGCCTTCAAAACCAAATTAAGTCTCCAAGGAGGAGAGATTGATTTAATGACAGGCTTGATACGAACCAAAGCCTGAACAAAACAAAGAATATCAGAGAGTTTAGCAATTTTTCTGTGGAATAAAACATAAAGAGCAGAGTTTTTGTCCTTTCAAGGAACTCGCAGACAAACCCTTATCCAAACCATCCTGAAGAAAACTGTAAAATTCTAGGAATTCTAAAAGAATGCCAAGAGAATTTATGAGTAAGAACATTATTGTAGTCTTCCAAAGTCAATAATAAATCTTTCTAGAAACAGATTTACGAGTCTGCAACATTGTATTAATCACTGAGTCAGAGAAACCTCTATGAATAAGTACTAAGCATTCAATTTTCCATACCTTCAAATTTAATGATTTGAGATCCTGATGGAAAAATGGACCTTGATGATAGAAGGTCTGGGCCTTAGTTGAAGTGGCCATGGTTGGCAACTGGACATGCCGAACAAGATCCGCACTACCAAAACCTGTGAGCCCATGCTGGAGCCACCAGCCGCACAAACAATTGCTCCATGATGATCTTGGAATCACTCTTGGAAGAGAACTAGAGGCGGAAAAATATAGGCCAGGTTATAACTCCAAGGAAGTGTCAATGCATCCACCAGCTTCCGCCTGAGGATCCCTGGACCTGGACAGGTACCTGAGAAGTTTCTTGTTTAGATGAGATGCCATCAGATCTATATCTGGAAGCCTCTCCATATCTGAACAATTTGAAAAACACTCTGGGTGAAGAGACCACTCTTCTCGGATGTAAAGCTTGACCGACTGAGATAATCCGCTTCCCAATTGTCTATACCTGGGATATGGACCCGCAGAAATTAGACAGGAGCTGAATTCCTGCCAAACAAGTATCCGGGATACTTCTTTCATGCCTGAGGACTGTGAGTCCCACCCTGATGATTGACATACGCCACAGTTGTGACATTGTCTGACTGAAAACAAATAAATGGCTCTTCTCTCAATAGAGGGCAAACTGAAGAGCTCTGAGAGTT
This sequence comes from Bombina bombina, assembly GCF_027579735.1. NCBI lineage: Eukaryota > Metazoa > Chordata > Amphibia > Anura > Bombinatoridae > Bombina > Bombina bombina. The sequence continues at coordinate 288,143,432 of NC_069500.1, forward strand.
CCAAAATATTGATTGGTAATCTCGCCCTCTTGAGATTTCAAACCCCCTTGTGCTGTCAGAGATCCCCAGACAGCTCCCCAACTTGATAGACTCACATCTGTTGTGATCACAGTCCAGTTTGGATGAACAAAAGAGGCCCATTGATCTAACCACCAAGTCAGAGAAAGTCGAACATTGGGATTTAAGGATATTAATTGTGATATACTTGTATAATCCCTGCACCATTGGTTCAGCATACAAAGCTGAAGAGGTCTCATGTGAAAACGAGCAAAGGGGATCGCCTCCGATGCTGCAGTCATGAGACCTAAAACCTCCATGCACATAGCTACTGAAGGGAATGATTGAGACTGAAGGTTCCAACAGGCTGCAACCAACTTCAGACGTCTCTTGTCTGTTAGAGATAAAGTGATGGATACTGAATCTATTTGGAAACCTAAAAAGGTTACCCTTGTCTGAGGAATCAAATAACTTTTTGGTAAATTGATCCTCCAACCATGTCTTTGAAGAACAACACTAGTTGATTCGTGTGAGATTCTGCAGAACGTAAAGACTGAGCAAGTACCAAGATATCATCCAAATAAGGAAACACCACAATACCCCGCTCTCTGATTATAGAGGTTAGGGCACCGAGAAACTTTGAAAAGATCCTTTGGAGCTGTCGCTAGGCCAAAAGGAAAGAGCAAACCAAATTGGTAATGCTTGTCTAGAAAGAGAATCTCAGGAACTGAAAGTGATCTGGATGAAATCGGAAATATGAAGATATGCATCATGTAAGTCTATTGTGGACATATAATAGCCCTTGCCGAACAAAAGCAGAATAGTCCTTATAGTCCACCCATTTTGAATGTTGGTACTCTTACATAACGATTCAAGACTTTTAGATCCAGAAGTGGTCTGAATGAATTTTCTTTCTTTGGGACAATGAACAGATTTTGAATAAAACCCCAGACCCGTTCCTGAAAAGGAACTGGCACGATTACCCCAGATAAACTCCAGGTCTGAAACACACTTCAGGAAGCCTGCGCTTTCTCTGGGTTCACTGGAATGCGTGAGAGAAAGAAACTTCTCACAGGCGGTCTTACTCTGAAACTCTATTCTGTACCCCTGAGAGACAATGTTCTGAATCCAATGATTTTGGACTGATTTTATCCAAACATCCTAGAAAAATTTTAATCTGCCCCCTACCAGCGAGCTGGAATGAGGGCTGCACCTTTCATGCGGACTTGGGGGCTGGTTTTAGATCTCTTAAATGGCTTGGATTTATTCCAGATTGAGGAAGGCTTCCAATTGTACACAGATTCCTTAGGGGAAGGATTAGGTTTCTGTTCCTTATTTTGTCGAAAAGGAACGAAAACGGTTAGACGCATTAAATTTACCCTTAAATTTTTTTATCCTCAGGCAAAAAAAGCTCCTTCCCCCCCCCAGTGACAGTTGAAATTATAGAATCCCAACTGAGAACCAAATAATTTATTACCTTGTAAAGAAAGAGATAGCAATGTCGATTTAGAAGTCATATCAGCATTCCAAGATTTAGGCCATAAAGCTATTCTAGCTAAAATAGCTAAAGACCATATATCTAACATCAATTCTGATGATATCAAAAATGGCATCACAAATGAAATTATTAGCATGTTGAATTAATTTAACAATGCTATACACATTATGATCTGATACTTGTTTCGCGCTAGTTTCCAACCAAAAAGTTGAGGCAGCTGCAACATCAGCCAAAGAAATAGCAGGCCTAAGAAGATGGCCTGAACATAAATAAGCTTTCCTTAGATAGCATTCCTATCTAAAGGATCCTTTAAAAGAAGTTACTATTCTTCCGTAGGAATAGTAGTACGTTTAGCAAGAGTAGAAATGGCCCCCCAACTTTGGGGATCTTTTCCCAAAACTCCAATCTATCAAGTAGGCAAAGGATACCAATTTTTTAAACCTTAAAGAAAGAGTAAAAGAAGTACCCAGTCTATTCCATTCCTTGGAAATCATATCTGAAATAGCATCAGGAACTGGAAAAACCTCTGGAATAAACTACATGAGGTTTATAAACCGAATTTAAACGTTTACTAGTTTTAGTATCAAGAGGAATAGTCTCCTCCCTATCTAATGCAATCAACACTTCTTTTAATAAAGAACGAATATACTCCATTTTTAAATAAATAGAGGATTTGTCCAGTGTCAATTATCTGAGGCAGGATCCTCTGAATTAGACAGATCCTCATCAGAGATAGATAAATCAGTATGTTGTCGGTCATTAGAAAATTCATCAACCTCTATGAGAAGTTTTAAAAGACCTTTTACGTTTTTTAGAAGGCAGAATGGCATAAAGCCCTTCTGAATGGAATCCAGAAATACATTCTCTTAAATTTACCAGGAATATTCCTGAGCATTAGATGTTGAAGGACCAGCACACATGTAATGAACTACTACTGATGGAAACATTCTCTGCATTGTAAAAGTTATCATGACAACTATTACAACCTACAGCTGGAGGAACAGTTACCACAAGTTTACAACAAATGCACTTACTTTGGTAGAACCGATATCAGGCAGCAGGATTCCAGTAGTAGATTCTGAGACAGGATCAAATTAAGACATCTTGCAGAATCTAAAGAAAAAACAACATATAAAGCAAAAATTATCAATTTCCTTATATGACAGTTTCAGGAATGGGAAAAAAATGCAAACAGAATAGGCCTTTGACATAGAAAAAAAGACCAGAGCAAAAGGAATGAGGTCTTAAAAATGAAAAATGTTTGGCGCCAAGTATCGACGCACACAAACTGAAAAACATTTTTTGGCTCCAAAAACGTTCGGAAAGAAACTCGAAGCGTCATAGATGACGCAACCCCACCTCGAGAAAAGACTTGGCGTCAACTAAGACGCTGGAAATTATTAATTTGCACAACAACACGGAATTTTCGCGCCAAAAAGTATTGCGCCAAGAATGACGCAATAAATTATAGCATTTTGCGCTCTCGCAAGCCTAATACAGCCCGCAATTAGAAGAGTCAATTTGAAACCTCAGGTAAAATTTTTTTAAAAAAAAAAAAGCATTTTCCCAGATATGAAACTGACAGCCTGCAAAAAGGAAAATATACAGATAAACCTGATTAATGGCAAATATAAGTACAGACATATATTTAGAACTTTATATATAAAGTGCCAAACCATAGCTGAGCGTGTCTAAGAAAAAGAAACATACTTACCAAAGAACACCCCATCCACATATAGCAGATAGCCAAACAGTACTGAAACGAAAATCAGTAGAGGTAATGGTTATATAAGAGTATATCGTCGATCTGAAAAGGGAGGTAGGAGATGAATCTCTACGACCGATAACAGAGAACCTACGAACTAGATCCCCATAGGAAGACCATTGTATTCAAAAGGTGATACTCCCTCACATCCCTCTGACATTCACTGTACTCTGAGAGGAACTAGGGCTTCAACATGCTGAGAAGCCACATATCAACGTAGAAATCTAGCACAAACTTACTTCACCACCTCCATAGGAGGCAAAGTTTGTAAACGGAATTGTGGGTGTGGTGAGGGGTGTATTTATAGGCATTTTTGAGGTTTGGGAAACTTTGCCCCTCCTGGTAGGATTGTATATCCCATATGTCACTAGATCAGTGGACTCTTGCAAATTACATTAAAGAAATAGATTTGCAGGTTTCCTCTTTAGATTGGTAGTTTGAGTATAGAACTTTATGGATGTGTGGTATGTATGACTTATACGAGTTCTATCCCAATTAGGATGTTTTTAGCCAGGTTTAAAAAAGAAGTTACCACACAGACTAACCATACTTCTTGACAAAGGGCAGAGTCCCCAAAACGCGCGTCGGAGTGGTTTCAGTCAGATGCACCAATTACGCCACTGGGTCACATGGTCTGGCAAACACACAGAGAAAATGGAGTTACAGCTGATACCCGTCAAAAATCCCGAAACAATATACACAGCGCAGATTACATGGTTTGCCATTGATGCACAAGTATGTATTAGTGCTTTAATTTCCATCGTGGAGCAAGAGGTGGTGTATTTTCCTTGGTGATATCCGTGAGTATAACAGCAGACTGCAGACAGTCTGGTTTACTAACTATACAGAGTTTACTGGACTAGGAGCTAAACACCTGACCCTGGAGGTCTCCTCTGTATTTAGTTCATCATACACTGTTATAAGCATTGCGACTACCTATGTGACTTTGCGTAAGAAATAACTGGACAATTACTAACACAAGTCGGACATTACTGTAACTAATCTCTAGTGAGGCTGTATACTGGGTGTATGAGTGATAAAGGATCTGGGACAACTACTCCTTAAGCCACAACCTGTGACTGAAGTCTTTCTTTATACAGACACACAGATGCATTAACCATTGATATACCATATATTGCTTACAAGGACGTCCTTACTGTTTAATTACCTACTATACAAGAAGTAGTCCCCCCCCCTTGTGGCCTTATTATGGAAATGTGTGCACCCAATATTTCATATGTATTATGTGACTTTGGTAGCATCTGATATTCCTAGGGAGGCCTTGGGTTTTGATTGATTTTTTTGGTTTTTGTTCTCTTTTTTTTGTATGTCTGGCCTGCGACTCGTTCTGAGTGAGGTGGAGAGTAGATAGGGGCAATGAGATTTTGTTCTATAGATATCTGCTTTTCTGTGAATAAAATTTCCTATATGATCATACTTTTTGTGTGCTGAGATTTTATGTTTTATATGAATTGTGGTATAAGTGGCAATACTCTCGTGCACCCACCTGAACTTTCATCTTTATATTTTTTTCCCATTTATTTACAGTTGTTGGCTGTCACTCTATTAGTAATTAATTCTATGTGTATATGTGTGTGTGTGTGTATGAATGTGTAAGTGTGTGTGTGTGTGTGTGTGTGTGCAAGTGTATGTAAGTAGGTGTACACACATACACATACACACATATACACCTTTGAGCCCTTCCATCAAAAACCTTGTCATATACCATATCCTTTTAAAGAACTTTTTAAACAATGATTTAAAAAAAGACATACTTTATTTTAATATTTTTACATGTGTTTGTATAAACTTTTTATTGTAGCACTAACACTTTACTTCAGTCTCAGATTGCGCACATTTTTTAGAGCTGCTATGTGTTTTTTTTTAAGAGCAACACATAACTCACCACTAGTAGTTTTAAAAGATGTTTATTGTGGACATGCTATCCATTGCTGGTATAGGGCCCTATAACAATTGTTGGCCATGCTTAAGGGCATGAAACCCAAATTTTTTCTTTTGTGATTCATACAGTTATAAAGAACGTTCTAATTTACTTTTGTTATCAAATTTGTTTCATTCTCTTGGTAACATTTTCTAAAGGAGCATTAATGTACTACTAAGAGTTAGCTGAACACATCTAGTGAGCCAATAACAATAGATACATGTGTGTCAGGCACCAATCACCAGCTAGCACCCAGTAGTGTAGGATCATGTACAATTATTTTCAATAACGGATTCCAAGAGAACAAAGTACATTTGAAAATACAAGTGAATTTATAAGTGCTTTAATAAAATGACTTGCTCTATCAGATTTTTGCAATTTATTATTGACTTTCCTATCCCTTTAATATCATCTGGTAATTCTTTTTTACTATGTACTTGTATTATCAGATTATTTAGTATTCTGCATGCAAAGTCGCAATATGGATAGCGCAACTCTGCACTTTCAATAGCACTTCACTTGTAATCTCGGTCAAAGTGTACATTATAGGCAAGATTACTAGTAGCGCTCTAAATATTTTGTTTTTCCTTGCGTGCTAACTATGCACAAAGTAAAAGATTACCATGGACAGGTTAATACTCATATATCAGTTGAAAAGTAAGCTAGCGCGTGAGTGACAGATTGGGCGTGCTAACTTCAGGACTTTGCAACCCGCGTTAAATTCTCCTCATAGGGGTAAATTTATCATACCCCGGGTGTACATGATTCGCTATAGCGAATCATGTTCGCCCTGCATCCCTGAATGCCGATAGCATACGCTGTCGGCATTTAACATTGCACAAGCGGTTCTGGTGAACTGCTTGTGCAATGCCGCCTATTGCAGTCCGCTAACAGGGGGTGTCAATCAACCCAATCATATTCCATCATGCGGATTGATGTACACAGCCCTCAGAGGCAGCGGACAAATTAATGGAGCAGCTTCTTAACTCCTGTTTATGCGCGGAAACAGGTGCATAAACAGGATATATATATATATATATATAAATATATTTAAAAATACAAAGGGACATTTTCTTCTAAGTGAAGAACATTGGAAGGAAAAGTATTTCTATTCAAAACACTTAAGAATTGATTAAAAAATTATATTGGATTAATGTACGGTATGTAACTGGAAAGTACTCAAAAGTTAATATACAGTACATATTTGCACATATAAACATACATACACACATATATATATATATACACAAATATACCCTTATATAAATATAAACATAGATATATTTGTCATATGCATATCCCCCTTTTACCCTTATAAAACAAAATTGGTTAATATTTTTATGTATATATATATATATATATATATATATATATATATGAGTGTAATACTTTAATATGTTTTTGTTGTGTCTTGTGACGATTTTCTTAAAACTTACATTTACGCTAAATCTGAAGTCACGCTAATAATTTGAGTACAGTTTTTTTTCGCGTTTGAGCGCAATTGCTTATTTTCTACTCGCAATATGCGTGTTAGGTAGTGCTGTCTCAATATTGCATCCAGCTCTAACATTAGCGATCCACTTGTAATCTTGCCTTATTCTGGGCTACAGTTCTGGTAAAGGACATGGAAACAAGGGTGTTTTGCAAACCTATATTCGCTGTTACAAAGATTAAATTAATAGTAAGGCCATCCAGCTACAATCCCCTTTTGGCACCTAAAAAGTGTATTTATTGACACCAGAGAAAGACTATGATATTTTGTTCATGTTAGAACAGGAAATGCAGAGGTTTGAGAATAAGAAGAGCTAAGGGAGAATGTAAGCACAAACAAATCGCTACTAAATATAGTTTGCGTAGATAGCTTGTTTGTTAACACATTTCCTGGTTTGATGTCAATTTAAAGTAGAAACATGCAAAAGATAATTTGAAGTGTGTAAATTGTGCATAGTATGAGGGCCTTGCTGCTGTGCTGAACGTCACAAGGCCCACACAAATAATCATGCGTCAGAGCTATGTCTAAAATATCATAAATGTACAAAGAGATTTAATAGGCTTCAGAAAACAAAATCTGTGCATTAAATATCACTTGTGCGGAGGTGTTGCTTATAAATGGTGAACCTATGAATTTTCTGTCAATAAGCTGAGAGTATTTTGGAGTGTTTCATTCATAAATAAAAACTGTGCGAAACAAAAATATTATTAGCCAGTGCGGCAAAGGGCATTGATAGAATAGTATCTGGAATACTACACGGGTTGCTATGCAAATGGTAGTCACTTGGACATAGCTTGTATGGCCATTCACACAGAGGGCTCTAGGCATGAACTAAAGTTGACAAGGGGACAAACAGAAGAACGACAAAACTTCTAAAATAGATACGTTTTTACAATCTGTCTAGCTGAAAAGAGGACTACACAGCATGCATTTCAATAGGGAGAAGACAAGCGTCCTTAGAACATTTCAGAAAAAGCTCATGCATTCTTGGGTGGGCCATTAAATAAAGACAACGTCAATGCCAGAATCATACAATTCTTTTTCTACAAAGACTCATCCCTTCACAGTAATGTAGTCCAGACATCAAACAACTCATATGTTAATGAGTAAGACTCATCAACATTAGATATCTATCTTAATCTCTAATTGTTTTCTTAAAGCAGTTTGCATATGTTGTAATGGGAATTTTCTTCCAATTTTAACGAAGATAAGACTCTGTTTTCAATGCATTTTAATTACCAATAAACCTTTATCACATCAGTGAGAAATTCATTAACAAAAGTATTTACTTCATTAACGTTTTACTTTTTATTTATTTTTTAATCTATATTACTCTATCCAATAATCTTCAAGCAGCTCTTGGGCACAGTATAGTTGCCTTCCCTGACCGGAAAATAACATATTTTCTATTATAAATATGAAAGAACACTTAATATTTGTATGCTTTTTTTTTAGCAGTGAATTTTGATGGTGAAGTTTTAAAATTGTGTATCCCTGAAGTTTGGATTTGCAAGTTTTAAATCCTTTTTAAAATATTTTCATTCAGCTTGAATAGCTTTTTTGAATGGGTTTTGGTTGTAAAACCATTCTAATCCATAAAAAAGTTTGTTTTTCTCCTCACCAAGAGTATTTCAATTCATAAGCTAACAATACAATTTCCTGCTGCTTTTCTGGGGACTCTCAATATACATGTTCAAGCAAAAATTATCTCCTGGTTTTATAAAACTGTCATAAAGTATAAAACATGATCCAAAATAAAATACAAGAATTTCTTAATTTATTAGTTTAATTTAGGGCCCCATGTACTAACCGCATACCTTCACTGCATATGGGTAGATGGTCTCTTTGTCCGCTGGCCCGTATGCATCATTAAACACTCCGATGAGTGTGTAATGCCTGCCCTTTATCGCATGAGAGAAGGGTCTATCAATTACCCTGAGCAAGCAAGTTCAGGTGACTTTCTGTAATGACCGCTACTTCTTACATTTTTGGAAGCAGGCTCGCAAGGGCTTAGGAGCAGCTTAAACTGCTTTTTTTTTTTTTTTTATTGAGGTTTAATTCAAGGTATACAGAGCAATGTAAACTGACTTCGTTCACAAATCATATACTGTATATTGAGATAATTAACATCATAAAAGAAGAGATACAAAAAAAGCAACAAAATATTATTACAATATTTTTCTATATTCCATGAGAAGAAACTGCTCTTAAACCTTCAATACTGTAGACCTTCTGTAGAGATAATAAGGTCACTTTTGGACCTTCTGTATTCAACTGTTATAGCAGAAGGTGCTCAAGAATAAAGGAGACCACTTGTGGATCTCAATTGACCAACCTCGGGTTTTGGTATACAAAGAAACTAAGACTAATAAATTTATAAAACTATTGTTCAAAAATCATACCTTATGATATAGTCTATTAACTATGCACATAGATACCTGAGTATAAGTCTATGAAATATGCATATATATTCTTGAATATAATAGAATATAAACTAATGATTATGTAGTTAAGGCAGCAAACATCGCTAGCCTCTGTAGTTTTTATAGGAGCCGAGGGTAACATATGAATGAATGGACCTGCAAGGTGGTGCTAGTAAAGATATGGCCCCTATTTAGCAAAGTCTGTCGGACCTGATCCGACAGTGCGGATCAGGTCCGACAGACCTCGCTGAACACTGAGAGCAATACGTTCTCCATATTCAGCCGGTGCAATGCCGCCCCCTGCAGATTCGCGGCCAATCGACCGCCAGCAGGGAGGTGTCAATCAACCCGATCGAGTACGAATTGCGGCGATGTCTATCCGCCTGCTCAGAGCAGGCGGACAGGTTATGGAGCAGCGGTCTGTAGACCGCTGCTTCATAACTACTGTTTCTGGCAAGCCTGCACGGGGCCTCAAGCTCTATCCGGAGCTTGATAGATAGGCCCCATGGAGTCTCTTACTATTGAATACTGAAAAGGAGCTTTTGATAAGGAAAGCTTATGGCTGCCCATAAGGATAAATAGGGAAAAAGGGTCCATGTCTGTATATATGTGGAAGCACATCTATATCCCAGGTGTTGTAAATACACCTAAACCCCTTAATGACCACAGCACTTTTCCATTTTCTGTCCGTTTTGGGACCAAGGCTATTTTTACATTTTTGAGGTGTTTGTGTTTAGCTGTAATTTTCCTCTTACTCGTTTACTGTACCCACACATATTATATACCGTTTTTCTCGCCATTAAATGGGCTTTCTAAAGATACCATTATTATTATCATATCTTATAATTTACTATATTTTTTTTTATAAAATATGGGGAAAAATGGAAAAAAAACACACTTTTTCTAACTTTGACCCCCAAAATCTGTTACATATCTATAACCACCAAAAAACACCCATGCTAAATAGTTTCTAAATTTTGTCCTGAGTTTAGAAATACCCAATGTTTACATGTTTTATGCTTTTTTTGCAAGTTATAGGGCCATAAATACAAGTAGCACTTTGCTATTTCCAAACCATTTCTTTTCAAAATTAGCGCTAGTTACATTAGAACACTAATATCTTTCTCAGGAATCCCTGAATATCCCTTGACATGTATATATTTTTTTTAGTAGACAACCCAAAGTATTGATCTAGGCCCATTTTGGTATATTTCATACCACCATTTTACCGCCAAATGCAATCAAATACAAAAAATCGTTCACTTTTTTACAAATTTTTTTCACAAACTTTTGATTTCTAACTTAAATTATTTACAAACAGCTTGTGCAATTATGGCATAAATGTTGTAAATTCTTTCTGGGATCCCCTTTGTTCAGAAATAGCAGACATATATGACTTTGGCGTTGCTTTTTGGTAATTAGAAGGCAGCTAAATGCCACTGCGCACCACACGTGTATTATGCCCAGCAGTGAAGGGGTTAATTAGGCAGCATGTAGGGAGCTTTTTTGGGGTAGTTTTAGCTTTAGTGTAGTGTAGTAGAGAACCCCAAGTATTGATCTAGGCCAATTCTGGTATATTTCATGCCACCATTTCACTGCCAAATGCGATCAAACTAAAAAAAACTTTACATTTTTCTCAATTTTAGGTTTCTCACTGAAATTATTTACAAACAAATTTTTTCTTTCGTGATTCAGATAGAACATACAATTTTAAGCAACTTTCCAATTTACTCCTATTATCAAATTTTCTTCATTCTCTTGGTATCTTTATTTGAAAAGCAAGAATGTAAGTTTAGATGCCGGCCCATTTTTGGTGAACAACCTGGGTTGTTCTTGCTGATTGGTAATTAAATCCAATAACCAATAAACAAGTGCTGGCCAGGGTTTCTGAGCAAAAAAAAATTGCTTAGATGCCTTCTTTTCAAATAAAGATAGCAAGAGAATGGAGAAAAAATGATAATAGGAGTAAATTAGAAAGTTGCTTAAAATTGCATGCTCTATCTGAATCACAAAAGAAAAAATGTAGGTTCAGTGACCCTTTAACTCCTGATCCCGAACCAAATAATATGATATAGAGTCTGTCACCTGGAGGTGTAGATACGTTGGTAACCACACCATAATTCCCGTAATCTCTTTGTGTAGTAAATGGGCCCTTGAATTTAATAAAAATCTATCTTGTAATAAGTGTTTGCTATCTTAATAGGAAATATAACCAGCATGAGTGGGCTTAACTGCCTTGGCCGCTGACAGTCCAGCCCCTGTAAACATATCAGAAGATATGAGATAAAAAAGAAACACATACAGTTCAATATGATCAAAATTTCAATATTTTAGCAGTGCACGGGCCAACAATTAAAAAATAATAGCTATATATTCTACCCAGGTGTCACTTGTGAGGGAGTATATACTACTAGAAACTAGGTAGAAACTCTATATCTTTAAAGCTGCAGGATATTGTTTAACTAATACCATGCCAAGGATTGGGAATAAACTATATCTAAGTGTGATAGAGCATTGTCTCCACAATTCTACCAACCTCGGAGCAGGGACAGAATATTTTTTAGATACAGCATTCCAGTATTAAGCATATCATGATCTTAAGGTGAAAATAACATAAAACAGAAATGTCCAAACTGGAAACATAAATATAATCATTAATAAGAGATCCGGGTCAAAAGAAGCAACCGGCACAAGTCCACAAATACTGGGGTTAGCCTACACCTAATTGGCTTGCCAGTAAATTGACCAGGTTCAGTGTACTTCTCAAACGTTCATGCCAATAATGGCTGCTCAGCTTGTTGTATAGAATATTAGGAGAGGGAGGAATCCCTCTAGTGCCTGTCCTCTCCAGGCTCTGAGAAGTGAATGTGAAGTCGGCTAAAAAGGTCTCCTGGGTCTTTTTTTCCGGTAGCATAGTTTTTGTTTGTAGTGCAATCGACCCATCCACCATATGTATCGCCCAGCTCTCAAAGGACAATGGCTCTTATTGATCCCATGTCCAAGCACAATAAGATTTGTGACGCATCTGGATTCATTACCTCAGTGGCATCCGACTTGTTATTTTGAAATAGGATTTTTAAATCTTGCTGACCGTATGTAACGTCAAAGGGTATCTTGTTTCTCTGGCAAAAGGGTCTGGAGCAGGTTTCGTTAAATGGGTATATGTAATTACTGCTCTCCTTTTCAGTGATAGGATTCTTAGTCATGCTGTCTGCATCTCAGGGGTTGGAAAAGTCACTCCGAGTAGGCCATTGTTGCAGCCTGCGTATACCGGTAGTAAGAGAAGCCAGCTTATCCGCTTCTGCATTTAGCTGAGCTGGGCACGATGTTGAAACCCCGCAAAGCTGGCCAGGGTCTGTGAGAGGGAGTTCTGGTGCAGATAAGTTTAAAGCCTGTTGTCTCGGCATCACCAAGTCACAGTCGGTTGGATGATGTATCACATTGCCCCCAAGTCGTGGTGGCTTTAGTGGCATATTTTATGCCTCATTTGTGTCCAGCATGAACGCTGGGCAGGGTGTTAAGTTAGGGTCTGGCAAATTGTTGCATCGTTATATAGGGTATCTAAAGATGCTATAGAGAGTTGATCAACATTATCCCCCTCTTTGGGCCGTGGTCGCATGTCAAAGCTGCTGGAAATGAGGCAGATTAGTTTCCGGAAATACTCCTCTAGTATAGCGCATATTGTATCTTCTACTAGTCGAGGATTTAGTGCCATAATTCAAATGTTCTATAGGGATGTAGCTACCAATCTGCAGTGTAAAGTTAGTAGTGTATAATTTAGTATCTGTGTACTCTTTAACCCAGAGATCTGGGGGGGGGATGCAGCAGCCACAACCAAACAGTTCTCTGTCAATAAGTCGTTTGAGGCCCGATTGATCAAGGTTATGCGTGGCTTGCTTGAAGAACATAGGTCAGGCCTGTCATTTTATCGGCTCCTTATCTCTAGCCAAGTATACAGATTATTACTATTCCCAGAAATTAAAGTTATATTATATTAAAAGCCAAAGTTGGTAAAATTGTAAGCAGGAGCTTCATCAAGACACGTCCTGCCCCTCCAAGCATAGAATCTGCCCCCCAGCTTAAACTGCTTCGTACATGGGGCCCTTAAGTGTTTGGTTGTTAGAAAAATGTTAACAAAATTTAACACAAAATGATAGGAAAGAGCTGATTGCACATATCGTGGACTGAGCTTGTAAGATAAAATAGAAGACAGTAAAATCAAAGATACTGATCCATAATAATTAAATTATTTTTACCCCTGTTGGTTTTAGAAAAGTATTCATAAACTCCAGATACATTGGCCTTTTTTTAGTTCTTATCTGTTTTCAAAATCGAATTCTATATTTGATCTATGTGTGCATTTCATAGTTTTTGTATAAAGAAGTGAAAACATACGCATTTGCATTCTATACCATTTGTTATCAGTTATGTAATTTATAAATTTACAAGCAAAGCACAAGAACATTTCAGCCAGTAAAATCATACTTACTTCTATAATAAGAGAACGGTTCACTTTAAAGATATTTTGATTTGAAACATAATTAAATTTTAATAGGATACCTTAAGAATAAGAATAGGCAACAAAAGTTCCCTACTTTGTTATGGCAGCAGGTATCTTTCATACAGACAGAAGTTTGTTTTAAATTGCTGCTGTGATATTATTTTATATTATAAATAGTGCATATAGGATAGCATAGTGGAATATAAAATAGCTTACCAGTATGATAAATTCCCCAGACCTTATCATTAACTAACCATTGTAACACATTTACAAAGATTTCATTCCTGCATCCGTAAATTTAAGTGATACTGGTTAAAGTTTGGTCACAACAGACAGTGGGAACTTGAAAAGAGCAAGATACTGAGTAAGCAGACCTTGTGTAAATATAACTGTAGATCATACTCATTAAAACAATGATTAAAAGAACAAAAACACTTAAGGTCTCAATCACAATATATCAGTTGAGACTTTTTCGGATCTTTTCCTGGCCAAAAATGCGACTTTTCAATATGATCAATCCATGTAATACCAGTTTTGACTTTTAAAATTCAACACCTCTTGATACTTGATAAGTCCTTGAAGGGGCAATTGGGACATCTTTAATACTATTTGGAAACAGTCTATTATTTTGCACATGTGTAAAACACTCTAAAATTGCCGGATTTAGGATTATTGGTCATAAGACATTTAGTCATAGGACATATGGTCATAAGGACTTTTGGTCATTTGGGTTTAATCACACAATTTCCTAAGGATTGGTCTATTAAATCTTGGTGAACCATTATCAATATAAAGAGTTAAGGTTTTATTATGAACTTGTATATATGTTGTCGTCATTTTGATATAAAGAAACTAAAATATCAAACATTCGATTAAACAGAATCCATCTGATTAACATAAAATTTTATTCTATACCATTCAAGCTTAAGTTTACTGTTAATAGTATTATAAGTGAATATTGAGGTCTGTATGTCATTTGTTTACATCCAGCTAATATTTCCTATCTCTAGCCGTAAGAGAATAATAGGTTTTGAAATATGTTTGCATCCGTGATTTGTTATAAAGAAACCTTTTATTGTGTCAATATCAGCGAATGAGCAATATTTCATTCAGTATAATTATAACACATTCAGCAGCTTCACAGCTATTCACATATTGTAGGATTCAAATAAAAAACATAAGTGATTCAGGACTTAGTAGTGCAAAGGTTAAACCAGGCTATAAAAGATGGAGGAGCAACGGCAAAAGGACATCTTGATAAAGGCTTCACAGCTGAAACGCTTAGATGTCCACAAAAGTTTGCTACTGCTACAAAGGAATACAAAACCACTCCCAGAACCGACTCTTTCAACGTGCCCAGAAAAGCACATACTGAGCCGGTAGGAGTCCTAATCCCTAAAAGGTGAAGTTTTGAATAAGTGCGCGCACTCTACCAGTCCTCATTGGTTAGATACTATCAATCTATCATCTCACAGAGGTAATGAGCGAGCAAGGCTAAGACGCTGAAAGCCGCAAGTGAGTAAAAAAACGTCAAACTTTCTGTTGCAAATTGCACATACCGATTGAATCCCTGGAGACCATGTATCATTGAGACAACTGAAGATTTTAAAGATTTTACCTATTATTCATATACGGTGATAAAGAACCCCTACCTGCACTTGCACTTACTGTTTCACTTTTGCTGCTATTGGAGGATACTCGTTCCATTACATGTGAATACTGTGTTAAACGGAACTATCACATTACTTTATTGTGAACATTTCACCCAGTTAGTAAATACTAACATATACCGTAACTCTGTGTTACAGCCATTACAGCCAAAGGTTTTAGACGTTGATACAGTATTTTTGCATAAATCAACTTGTACCGCTCTATCACGCTATTGACTTGTATTGTATGAGCTGGTTTTATGAACTCTTATTTGTCCTCACCGTTATATATTTCTAATTGTTTGTTCTGTTTTATGAAATAACCTGTATTAAATTATTTTACTGTTACCCATTGCACTCTTTTAAGCTTTTTATTTTACACCAGTTAGTAAATACTAACATAAACCATAACTTTTTGTGTTACAACCTTAATAGCCTAAGGTTTTAGACGCTGACACAGTATTTTCGCATAAATCCACTTGAACCCCCGCAATCACTTTATTGACTTTATTGTATGAGTTGGTTTCTTGAACTCTCATATGTCCTTACCGGTATATATTTTTAATTGCTCGTTCTGTTTTATGTAATAACCTGTATTAAATTATTTCATTGTTACCCATCCACTTCATCTTATGCACTTGCATTGATTTTTGTTCACCTTGATCCTTATGTATTAAGCGGAATAATTTAACCCTTTATATTGTTGGTATCTCTTGTCCTCCAATCCTTGGTTTTTTTTTTGTTCTCTTCTGGCCTTGACAGTCAGCCTCCGGCGCCACTGACTACCCCCTGCTGTTTTTTTAGCATTTTGCCCTGTTCACAAATGGTGAGAAGTGTGAACAAGTCAGTTGGCTAGCACTGTCCAAACCTCCTAAGTCCGGTGTATACACTCTCTTTCTGTTCAGACTTTTGGTCATAGGACATATGGTCATAAGACACTTGGTCATAAGACACTTGGTCATAAGACATTTAGTCATAAGACAAATAGTTATATGGTATTTGGTCACAGGAAATTTGGTCATAAGACATATGGTCATAGGACTTTTGGTCATAGGGTATTTGGTCACAGGACGTTTGGTCATAGGGTATTTGGTCACAGGACGTTTGGTCATAGGACAACTGGTCATAAGACTTTTTGTATCATAGGAGGGGCACTGCCAAGAACAAATGACCTTTTACTAATAATCCTACCTTTTCTTAACTATGTCACAGCCTCATTTTGACACTCCCCCTGGTTTGCCATCTTAAAGGGACAGTAAACACCAGAATTATTGTTGTTTAAAAATGTAGATAATGCCTTTATTTCCAATTCCCCAGTTTTGCATAACCAACAGAGTTATAATAATATACTTTTTACCCCTGTGATTACATTGTATCTAAGGCTCTGCAAACTGCCCAATTATTTCAGTACTTTTGACAGACTTGCATTTTTAGCCAATCAGTGCTGATTCCTAGGAGCTTCACGTGCCTGAACTCAATGTTATCTATATGAAACACATGAACTAACGCCCTCTAGTGTTGAAAAACTGTGAAAATGCTTTCAGATTAGAGGCGGCCTTCAAGGTCTAAGAAATTAGCATATGAACCTCCTAGGTTTAGCTTTCAACTAAGAATACCAAGAGAAGAAGGCAAAATTGGTAATAAAAGTAAATTGGAAAGTTGTTTAAAATTACATGCCCTATTTAAATCATGAAGGTTTTTTTTTTTTAATTGACTGTCCCTTTAACCATGTCACACCCTCATTATGACACTCCCACTGGTTTCCCATTGACTCTACCACTGACATTTTTAAACTTTGATTTTTGAAACCACGTACAAACAATGCTTACCTTCACATAATTCAGTAATGATGCAGAGAAGAAGCAGCTGCAGGGCCGGTGCCAGTGTAAGGCAGGCTAGGCAGCCGTCTTTGGGCGCCGCCAGCAGGCATTGAGTAGTAAAAAATGATTTATGTGCGCACACAGCACACTGAGTAACACACTGTCAGGAGTGAGACACTCTGACTTCTCCTACTACATATAAACCGTATTTGAAATTGTGCAATTAAGCATTGTATTAATTTATTTTGCAGCATGATTTTTTTCTAATATTATATATATTATAATATGATATTGGGCACGCACTGGGCAACAATGCTATTATGCAGCATGGGTTGCAGCTGCTGCTGGGCAAGGGAGGGTGTGCGCAGCAGCGTGTGTGACAGGATTCAGGAATGAAGGCAGGCTGGCAGCTGAGGTCAGTAGCTCGAGTCACTTGATCTTAACTAGCGCATTAGCAGCGCGTAACGCCTATGACTAAGAGACTGTGTGGTGTGCATCACATGCCCAGTCTCAGACAGTCAGTCAGTGGTGTGGAGCCAGGAGGGGGTGGACCGACAGGCAGCGGTGGAGGAGCCGACTCTGAGGGAAAGTGGGAAACAAATGTCACGTCATGGCTGCAGTGTGAATGCTGGCGCCTCGTGAGTCGACTGACTGTTACGTCACTGAAAGGGAAAAATTATTTTAAAATTGAGGGCTGCAGAGCCATGTGAGTGATGCCCACCCAGATGGACACACCGGCGGCCGTACTAGTGAAGTAGGTCATATGGTAGATTTAATTATTTATAATAGAATTCCTGGCTCTGGCTGTATTTTTATTTGTTTCATTTTTTTTACTATATAAACTAGCTAATACTTACCACCTTACTCATATATTGCATGGCAGCTTAGCTAATATACACACATATGGTGGCAGTGGCCCTGGCTAATACACTCATATGATATGACAGCTACTATTATACACATATGGCAGCAGGGTCAGACTATGGCATCCAAACATGATAGCTGCTGAAAGTAAGTTGTACCTTCTTCTAAAGTAACATGGTCCTAGTGCCCTTCTCTAAATATGTTTATGAACATGTGTGTGTAAGTGTGAGTGTGTGTAAGTGAGTTTGTGTGTGTGTGTGTGTAAGTGAAAGTGAGTTTGTGTGTAAGTGTGTATGTGTAAGTGAGTTGGTCTGTGTCAGTTTGTGTGTGTGTGTGTGTGTGTGTAAGCGTGTGTAAGTGAGTTTCTAAGTGTGTGTAAGTTTAAGTGAGTGTGTGTGTGTGTGTGTAAGTGAGTTTGTGTGTGTAATTGTGTGTGTGTGTATAAGTGAGTTTGTGTGTGTGTGTGTGTAAGTGAAGGTGAGTTTGTGTGTAAGTGTGTGTGTGTGTAAATGAGTTTGTGTAAGTTTAAGTTAGTGTGTGTGTGTGTGAGTTAGTGTGAGTTTTTGTGTGTGTGTGTGAGTTTGTGTGTGTAAGTGAGTGTGAGTGTGTGTGTGTATAACTGTGGGTGTGAATTTTCACCCACAACAGTAATCCATAACTTTCCTTCTTTTGTTGGGTCATTAACTTTCTCAATGTAAAATTTCTCTATTTACCCAGTGCTACAAAACTAAATTTATGCTTACATGATAAATTACTTTCTTTTACGATATGACAAGTCCAAGGATTTCATCCTTACTTGTGGGATATTAACCTCCTGCTAACAGGAAGTGGCAAAGAGCACCACAGCAGAGCTGTATATATAGCCCCTCCCTTCCCCTCCACCTCCAGTCAGGTTATAGGAAGAGAAAAGGAAAGGCTAAAAAGGTGCAGAGGTGACTGAAGTTTTCAAGAAAATAAAATAAATCTGTCTTAAAATAACAGGATGGGCCGTGGACTCGTCATATCGTAAAAGAAAGTAATTTATCAGGTAAGCATAAATTTATTTTTATTTTACAAAGATATGACAAGTCCACGGATTTCATCCTTACTTGTGGGAAACCAATACCAAAGCAATAGGACACGGATGAAAGGGAGGGACAAGACAGAGAGCTAAATAGAAGGCACCACTGCTTGAAGAACCTTTCTCCCAAAGATAGCCTCAGAAGAAGCAAAAGTATCAAATTTGTAAAATTTGGAAAAAGTGTGAAGGGACGACCAAGTCGCAGCCTTACAAATCTGTTCAACAGAAGCATAATTTTAAAAGCCCATGTGGAAGCCACAGCCCTAGTAGAATGAGCCGTAATTCTTTCAGGAGGCTACTGTCCAGCAGTCTCATATGCCAGGCAGATGATACTTCTCAGCCAAAAAGAAAGAGAGGTAGCCGTAGCTTTCTGACCCCTACGCTTTCCAGAATAAACAATGAATAATGAAGATGACTGACGGAAATCCTTAGTTGCCTGTAAGTAAAACTTTAAGGCACGGACCACGTCCAAATTATGCAACATACGCTCCTTCTTAGAAGAAGGATTAGGACACAAGGCAGGAACAACAATTTCCTGATTAATATTCTTATTCAAAACAACCTTAGGAAGAAATCCAGGTTTGGTATGTAAAACCACCTTATCAGAATGAAAAATGAGATAAGGCGAATCACACTGCAATGCTGAAAGCTCAGAAACTCTTCAAGCAGAAGAAATAGCAACCAGAAACAGAACTTTCCACCTCACTTTACCATGTCTTCCTAGTATAAAACAAGCAAAGAGAATGACTGGAGGTGGAGGGGAAGGGAGGGGGCTATATATACAGCTTTGCTGTGGTGCTCTTTGCCACTTCCTGTTAGCAGGAGGTTAATATCCCACAAGTATGGATGAAATCCGTGGACTCGTCTTATCTTTGTAAAAGAAATCCAATATATATATATATATATATATATATATATATATATATATATGTGTGTGTGTGTGTGTGAAACAAGGAGTAGTTAAATGTTATAGGCGCTCAGTATAAACTAGTAATAGAAATGTACTATAAGTACTTAGCTCAAAATTGTATGGTTATCAATATGAGACCATTAACACAGATTATCAAAACAACACCGGTAATCAGGTGTACAGAACTAGAACAAAAATAGATATAAACATTCCGTGTTATACAGCTGTTAATACTCACACAATTGTTGGTACAGTGTACACAGTGGAACTTAGATACAAACTATCAATAAAACAGTAATCGCAATAAACAGTATAGTAGTGCTAGTGGACTTAAAACACCAATTGTGACAAGTGTAATATTAAGAACAAAATCAAAACATGCAGTATACTCTGAGGTTAGCGTCCATAAGTGATACTGAGTGGAAAGCCAAAAAGGGGGCATCCCAGTGTAACGAATCACACAGTCCCCTCAGGGGGTTCTACTTACTCTCCTTAACCTCAATCCTTATGAGGTAAGAGTCGCGCAGGGTAAGCAGAAAAAGAGCTTTCCAGCGTATATCCAGTATCGTCAGATTTGTGGCTGTCTCTCAGGTTTCTCGCTCACATACATGGATGAGAAGAAAATGGAAAGCGATAATAGTGCAACCCCGTTATATATATATTTAGATGCACAATATGGCAGAAGAATATTACTCACACTTTACAACCTCAGTTATTTATGAGGTATTTTATTAGTAGAATAAGTTAAAACCTGATATCAGCATGACCGCTGTAACAAATTAAGATATAGAAAGCGTAACACACTAAATAATAAGGGAAGACAAGATAAAACAGGACATTAAATCATAAAAGTCTCTCACTGAAAGCACAGCAACTCACATGTACGCATATAAAACAGTGGGCACAGCCACTGGTGGTTACCAGACTGGGAAGTTGCAACATACAAGAGCAGTGAGCACAACATAATTAGACATAACCTCAAACACAAAAATAAAAAAAGATGATTAAAAAGCAAAAACTCATATACCAGAACATAACAACAATGAAAGAGAAGCACCTAGTACTGGCACACCAACACCAGTTATTTCTTAAAGGGAGATAAATAGTATCCAACAATAACCTGAAAGCTTGTAGAGCCAACTAAAATAGTAACTGGACTCTCTTCAGTTCGATTCTGCCATGCATGTATGCTTAAAATAGTAGTCCTATGAATAAGACAAACAATTGCTCACAAGTATGTTAGCACATCTGCTTTGTTGTACGTTGCAACAGCTCTGATGACTCTCTCAGGAAGCAATAACGTTTTTGAGCAGATTTTTCCGGAGACACATTGAAAATAAGCAGTTTTTTGCTTGATGCAGTCTTTTCTCAGCCCATCTAGAAATCTCCACATAGCTGGGTGACTACATTGAAACAAAGCTTGTATACCATGATGCCAGCCTTTCACCAAATTTGTTGTTCTGGCTAGCCCTTCTGCTGCAGATTCTCGTTGATTCCAGATGTTAATTGGAAACAGTGCTGGACTATATTGGTTGCCTCTTCCTCGCCAAAGCATACCTTGTATGTAGGTGTGCTCAAAATAACTCAATAGTTCATCCATGTGTGCAACAGAAGGCATGTTCTCTGCCAGAGTATCAAAAGCCTCAGCCATTTCATCAATTGGAACATGGGCGAGAGCTGCTAGACATCTAACTGAGTGACGAACTTCATCATTGTTTTCATAGTCAAGTTTCATTCCAATTTCATTAACTTTGCGAAGAACACTTTGCAACAAATGGAAGTAATATCCAGTTACTCTTGCACATGGAAAAGTATCTTTGAATGCAGACATTATTGCGCTTGTTTCAAAATCGGTCAAAATAATATTAGGTGCTGCATTGGGAACCAAAATTTTCAACTCTCCCAGTGCACAATTGTATGTTTCATGGCTTTTATTAGGTAGCAAGCAGTACACTGCAGCAGGGTTAATGCCAGTAACAGACTGAAAGTGAATACTATAAAGTTGGAAACAATGGCCAGGTACAACTTTGAATGTTCCATCAGCCAACCACATCAGAGCTCTAGCCAAACCATCCAACAGTTCTCTACATCCCAAAAGTAGAATTCGATCATTACCATTTCCTGAGTCAAAAAGTACAAAGTCCGCAAATTGGCATGGGATGTCAAAAAATACATTTGTTGGACATGGAGGAAGTGCTCTCTCATTATCTCCAGGTTCCAGAAATTTTTGTTTATGACGGCGTAACTGTTGATTTAAAGAGAAGCGCTTTGGAAGTGCCATAAGAACGTGTGGATCAAGATTTACAGATATCAGATATGGATGCTTGTATTGCACTTGGTCCAGCAAGAGATTATGTCATTTTCACCTTCATCTCACCAACAGATTTTCAGGCAAGCGCTCTTGAAAGATTACCTTCACTATTATGTGATCTTGACATCCTGTCTAACAACTTTTAAACCATCTGACACTACATTTGTTTTACATTTAAGAATTCGTGCTGTACAACATCACCACATAATATGACCTTGAGTATTTACTTTATGCTTACAGTACTCATATACGTAATAATTTTTTACATGTGTTGAAGTTCCATAAATGCCCTGCAGTTCTATTTGTTAGTTTAAACTAATGTGTCTGCTATAATGTAATGTAATCTATGCAATTATCTGACTCTTCTAAGATATTTGAGGGGGAACAATAGTAACTGGTGCAGGCAGTGCAGGTGATAATATAAGTTTCCTTATGGTATGTTTTTATAGGTCAGGCTTCATTCGGTTTGGTTGCCTGTTCAGGCTGAAGAGTGTATATATCTCTCTCTCTCTATACATATACTGTATATGTATATGTATATGTATATATATATATATATATATATATATATACACAGAGAGAATTGTGATGTCCATTGTTATATTGATGACTATACTTCTTTCCATTGATAAATATTCAAAGGGAGCAGGTTTACATTTCTTAAATGGCGATGGGACTTATTGCAGTGGGAATTAAGAGTGGACCATATACTGTGTTGACATCAATAGTGGGGAAGGGATTATAAGGGATTATATTGATGAGCATATTCGTGTAAACAAGATTATGAGTTCTAATCAGCATGGTTTTATCAGAAATAGATCATGTCAAACTAATCTAATTAGATTCTATAAGGAAGTAAGTAAAAATATAGATAAAGGTGAATCAGTTGATGTGATATACTTAGATTTTGATACAGTGCCACATGAGAGATTAATGCACAAAATTAAGGGACTGGGAATAGCTGAAAATGTTAGCTCATGGATAAATAACTGGATAAAAGATAAGGAGCAATGAGTAGTAGTAAATGGATCATACTCAAATTGGACAAAGGTAATCAGTGGAGTCCCACAGGGATCAGTACTGGGCCCTATTCTTTTTAATATTTTTATAAATGACGTGGAGCAAGGATTAAATAGCGACATCTCTATTTTTGCAGATGATACTAAGTTAAGTAAGGTCATTAGGTCAGTGCAGGATGAACTTTCATTACAAAGTTCAGAAAAAGTTCAGAGAAGGGCCACAAAGCTAATAAGGGATTGGAGAAATTAAGCTATGAGAGGCTAGCTAAACTGGGTCTGTTTTCTTTAGAAAAAAGGCGCTTAAGAGGTGACATGATTACTTTATATAAATATATTCAAGGCCCATATACAGAGATGGCAGAAGCTCTGTTTATTCCAAGAAAATTGTTTGTGACCAAAGGTCACAATTTAATGTTGGAGGAAAGGATATTTAATCTCTTGCAACGGAAACGTTTTTTCACTGTAAGAGCAATAAAATTGTGGAACTCATTACCAAAGGAGGTAGTGAATGAAAATAACCTAGATACATTTAAAATGGTTTAAATACATTTCTGTCTATAAACAAAATTCATGGATATGATTGCTAGTATTAAATGGGTTACCTTTTAGTGGGATTATTTAAAGGGACAGTCTAGGCCAAAATAAACTTTCATGATTCAGATAGAGCAATTTACTTTTATCACCAATTTTGCTTTGTTCCCTTGGTATTCTTAGTTGAAAGCTTAACCTAGGAGGTTCATATGCTAATTTCTTAGACCTTGAAGCCCACCTCTTTCAGATTGCATTTTAACAGTTTTTCACCACTAGAGGGTGTTAGTTCACGTATTTCATATAGATAACACTGTGCTCGTGCACGAGAAGTTATCTGGGAGCAGGCACTGATTGGCTAGACTGCAAGTCTGTCAAAAGAACTGAAAAAAGGGGCAGTTTGCAGAGGCTTAGATACAAGATAATCACAGAGGTTAAAAAAAAAATGTATGCTTACCTGATAAATTTATTTCTCTTGTGGTGTATCCAGTCCACGGGTTCATCCATTACTTGTGGGATATTCTCCTTCCCAACAGGAAGCTGCAAGAGGACACCCACAGCAGAGCTGTCTATATAGCTCCTCCCCTATCTGCAACCCCCAGTCATTCGACCGAAGGCAAGCAAGAAAAAAGGAGAAACTATAGGGTGCAGTGGTGACTGTAGTTTAAAATAAAAAACACCTGCCTAAAAATGACAGGGCGGGCCGTGGACTGGATACACCACAAGAGAAATAAATTTATCAGGTAAGCATAAATTTTGTTTTCTCTTGTAAAGGTGTATCCAGTCCACGGGTTCATACATTACTTGTGGGATACCAATACCAAAGCTTTAGGACACGGATGAAGGGAGGGAAAAGGCAGGCCCTTAAACGGAAGGCACCACTGCCTGTAAGACCTTTCTCCCAAAAATAGCCTCTGAAGAAGCAAAAGTATCGAATTTGTAGAATTTAGAAAAAGTATGAAGCATAAACCAAGTCGCCGCCTTAAAAATCTGTTCAACAGAGGCCTCATTCTAAAAAGCCCATGTGGAAGCTACCGCTCTAGTGGAATGAGCTGTGATTCTTTCAGGAGGCTGCTGGCCAGCAGTCTCATAAGCTAAGCGTATTATACTTCTTAGCCAAAAAGATAGAGAAGTTGCCGAAGCCTTTTGGCCTCTCCTCTGTCCAGAGTAGACAACAAACAAAGCAGATGTTTGACGAAAATCCTTCGTAGCTTGTAAATAAAATTTTAAAGCACGAACCACATCAAGATTGTGTAAAAGACGTTCCTTCTTTGAGGAAGGATTAGGACATAATGAAGGAACAACAATCTCCTGATTGATGTTCTTATTAGATACTAACTTAGGAAGAAACCCAGGTTTGTTACGCAAAACTACCTTATCTGCATGAAAAATCAGATAAGGGGAATCACACTGTAAAGCAGATAACTCTGAAACTCTTCGAGCCGAGAAGATAGCTACTAGAAACAGAACTTTCCAAGATAAAAGTTTAATATCTATGGAATGCAGAGGTTCAAACGGAACCCCTTGAAGAACCTTAAGAACTAAATTTAAACTCCATGGCGGAGAAACAGGTTTAAACACAGGCTTAATTCTAACTAAAGCATGACAAAACGCCTGAACGCCTGGAACCTCAGCCAGACGTTTGTGCAAAAGAATAGACAGAGCAGAAATCTGTCCCTTTAAGGAACTAGCAGACAATCCTTTCTCCAATCCCTCCTGGAGAAAAGATAATATTCTCGGAATCCTGACTTTACTCCATGAGTAACCCTTGGATTTACACCAATGAAGATATTTACACCATATCTTATGATAGATTTTCCTGGTGACAGGCTTTCTAGCCTTAATTAAGGTGTCAATGACCGACTTGGAAAAACCTTGCTTTGATAGAATCAAGCGTTCAATCTCCAAGCAGTCAGACGCAGAGAAATTAAAATTTGGATGTTTTTTAAAGGACCTTGAAGTAGAAGGTCCTGTCTCATTGGCAGAGTCCATGGTGGAAAGGATGACATGTCCACCAGAGCTGCATACCAAGTCCTGCGTGGCCACGCAGGAGCTATCAAAATCACAGAAGCTCTCTCCTGCTTGATCTTGGCAATCAGATGAAGGAGCAGAAGAAACACATAAGCCAGGCTGAAGGACCAGGGCGCTGTCAGAGCATCTATCAGCGCTGCCCTGGGATCCCTGGACCTGGACCCGTAACAAGGAAGCTTGGCGTTCTGATGAGATGCCATGAGATCCAGTTCTTGTTTGCCCCATAGATTAATCAACTGGGCAAATACCTCCAGATGGAGTTCCCACTCCCCCGGATGAAAAGTCTGCCGACTTAAAAAATCTGCCTCCCAGTTCTCTACTCCTGGGATATGGATAGCTGAGAGATGGCAAGAGTGAACCTCTGCCCATAGAATTATCTTTGAAACCTCCAACATCGCCAGGGGGCTCCTTGTACCCCCCTGATGGTTGATATAGGCTACAGTCGTGATGTTGTCCGACTGAAATCCGATGAACCTGACCGCAGCTAGCTGAGGCCATGCCTGAAGAGCATTGAATATCGCTCTTAGTTCCAGAATGTTTATCGGAAGGAGGGCTTCCTCCTGAGTCCACGAAACCTGAGCCTTCAGGGAGTTCTAGACTGCGCCCCAGCCCAGAAGGGTGGCATCTGTCGTTACTATAGTCCATTCTGGCCTGCGGAAGCTCATTCCCCTGAACAGATGGACCCGAGATAGCCACCAGAGAAGAGAATCTCTGGTCTCTTGATCCAGATTTAGCAGAGGGGACAAATCTGTGTAATCCCCATTCCACTGATTGAGCATGCAAAGTTGCAGTGGTCTGAGATGTAGGCGGGCAAACGGAACTATGTCCATTGCCGCTTCCATTAAGCCGATTACTTCCATACACTGAGCCACTGACGGCTGAAAAGTGGAATAAAGAGCACGGCAGGAAGTTAGAAGCTTTGACAACCTGACCTCTGTCAGATAAATCTTCATTTCTACTGAATCTATCAGAGTTCCTAGGAAGGAAACTCTTGTGAGAGGGGAGAGAGAACTCTTTTCTTCGTTCACCTTCCACCCGTGAGACCTCAGAAAGGCCAGAGCAATGTCCATATGGGACTTGGCTATTAGAAAATTCGATGCCTGAATCAGAATGTCGTCTAAGTAAGGGGCCACCGCTATGCCCCGTGGTCTTAGAACCGCTAGTAGGGACCCTACAACCTTCGTAAAGATTCTTGGTGCTGTGGCTAACCCGAACGGAAGAGCCACAAACTGGGAATGCCTGTCTAGGAAGGCAAACCTGAGAAACCGATGATGATCTCTGTGTATCGGAATGTGGAGATAAGCATCCTTTAAGTCCACAGTAGTCATATATTGACCCTCCTGGATCAGAGGTAGGATGGTTCGAATAGTCTCCATCTTGAAGGATGGGACCCTGAGAAATTTGTTTAGGATCTTGAGATCCAAGATCGGTCTGAAAGCTCCCTCTTTTTTGGGACCTATAAACAGATTTGAATAGAATCCTTGCCCCTGTTCTTCCCTTGGAACTGGGTGGATCACTCCCATGACCAGAAGGTCTTGAACACAATGTAAGAATGCCTCTCTCTTTATCTGGTTTGCAGATAATTGAGAAAGATGAAATCTCCCTTTTGGAGATGAGGCTTTGAAATCCAGAAGATATCCCTGGGAAACAATCTCCAGAGCCCAGGGATCCTGGACGTCTTTTGCCTAAGTCTGGGCAAAGAGGGAGAGTCTGCCCCCACTAGATCTGGTCCCGGATCGGGGGCTGCTCCTTCATGCTGTCTTAGAGGCAGCAGCAGGCTTTTTGGCCTGTTTCCCCTTGTTCCAAGCCTGGTTAGGTCTCCAGACTGGCTTGGACTGGGCAAAATTTCCTTCTTTTTTGAAGTAGAGGAAGTTGAAGCTGCGCCACTCTTGAAGTTCCAAAAGCAACGAAAATTAGTCTGTTTGGTCCTTAATTTGTTGGACCTATCCTGGGGAAGGGCATGGCCTTTCCCTCCAGTAATATCAGAAATGATCTCCATCGGTTCAGGTACGAATAGGGTCTGCCCTTTGAAGGGGATGTTGAGAAGTTTAGACTTTGAAGTAACGTCAGCTGACCAGGATTTAAGCCATAGCGCCCTACGCGCCTGAATGGCAAAACCTGAATTCTTAGCCGTTAGCTTAGTTAAATTAAAAACGGCATCAGAAATAAATGAATTGGGTAACTTAAGAGCTTTAAGCCTGTCTATGATATCATCCAACGGGGTCTCCACCTGTAGAGCCTCCTCAAGGGACTCGAACCAGAAAGCCGCTGCAGCAGTGACTGGGGCAATGCATGCAAGAGGCTGGAGAATAAAACCTTGTTGTATAAAGATTTTCTTAAGGAAACCCTCTAATTTTTTATCCATTGGATCTAGGAAAGCACAACTGTCCTTGACGGGGATAGTTGTATGCTTAGCTAGGGTAGATACTGCTCCCTCCACCTTAGGGACCGTCTGCCACGAGTCCCGTGTAGCGGCATCTATGGGAAACATCTTTTTAAATGCAGGAGGGGGAGAGAACGGTACACCTGGTCTGTCCCATTCCTTCGTAACAATTTCTGAAAACCTCTTAGGTATTGGAAAAACATCAGTGTAAACAGGCACTGCAAAGTATTTGTCCATTTTACACAATTTCTCAGTCATCCAGAGTTGCTAAAACCTCCTTGAGTAACAAGCGGAGGTGCTCAAGCTTAAATTTAAATGCTGTCATTTCAGAGTCAGCCTTCCCTGAATCAGAAATGTCACCCACAGATAGAAGCTCTCCTGCTTCGGCTTCTGTACATTGTGAGGGCATATCAGACATAGCTACTAAAGCGTCAGAAAGCTCTGTATTTGTTCTAGCCCCAGAGCTGTCTCGCTTTCCTTGTAACCCTGGCAGTTTGGACAATACCTCTGTGAGGGTATGATTCATAACTGCCGCCATGTCTTGTAAGGTAAACGCATTGGACGCGCCAGATGTACTTGGCGTCACTTGTGCGGGAGATATAGGTTCTGACACATTGGGAGAGCTAGGTGGTTTAACCTTCCCTTTTGTCAGTCTGAGAAACCTCTGGTGATAAATCCTTAAAACCCATAATATGATCTTTATAACTTATAGAAAGGTCAGTGCATTTGGCACACATTCTGAGGGGGTTCCACAATGGCTTCTAAACATAATGAACAAGGAGTTTCCTCTATGTCAGACATGTTTAACAGACTAGTAATGAGACCAGCAAGCTTGGAAAACACTTTAATAAATGTGAAAAAGCAATTAAACAAAAACGGTACTGTGCCTTTAAGAGAAAAAAAACTACCTCATAAACTGGAAAACAGTGATAAAAAGTAGTAAACTCTACAAAATGTTTACAGTGTGTATAAGAGACTAAAGCAGCATTGCACCCACTTGCAAATTGATGATTAACCCCT
Source organism: Bombina bombina (assembly GCF_027579735.1). Taxonomy (NCBI): domain Eukaryota; kingdom Metazoa; phylum Chordata; class Amphibia; order Anura; family Bombinatoridae; genus Bombina; species Bombina bombina. The sequence goes on from NC_069500.1 coordinate 288,172,645, forward strand.
TAGGCCCCAAAACGGATTAGAAAAACGGATAAACCGTTAAAAAACAGTCAAACACACTGCCACAGCTCTGCTGTGGCCCTACCTGCCCTTAAACACGATTTTTGCAGGAAAAAACACCCTCTACAGTGGTCCTAGATGCCAGAGGACTCCTTTAGGGAAGCTTGTATGTCTCAGTCTGAATATCAACTGCGCATAAAGTGCGTGAAAATAGGCCCCTCCCACCATGCACTGAATGTCAGAGGGCCTTTTTTAGGAGTGATCTAATAAGCCATGTGGAAAACTAGGCCCCAAAATAAAGATTTATCACCCTCAGAGAAAAAAACGTTTTTACTATAAAACATGCAAACGTTTTTACACTAAGTAATATGAGTCTTAACATGAATATTACCCTTTTTAGCAAGCATGATCTCAGTTGCTGTTAAATCACTGTATCAGGCTTACCTTAAATATACCAGGCACTGTCAGCATTTTCTAAACCTTATCATCTCTCTAGAAAAAATATACTGAACATACCTCAAAGCAGGCAATCTGCAGACCGTCCCCCCTACTGAAGTTTTCTTTCCATACTCTTCAGTTATTTGTGAGAACAGCAATGGACCTTAGTCACAAACCGCTAAGATCATCAAACCTCCAGGCAGAATTCTTCTTCTAATTTCTGCCTGAGAGTAAAAACAGTACAACGCTGGTACCGTTTAAAAATAACAAACTTTTGATTGAAGGTAAAAAACCTACACTAATTCACCACATCTCTCTTGATACTTCCTTTCTTGTCGAGATCTTCAAGAGAATGACTGGGGGTGGCAGTTAGGGGAGAAGCTTAATAGACAGCTCTGCTGTGGGTGTCCTCTTGCAGCTTCCTGTTGGGAAGGAGAATATCCCACAAGTAAAGGATGAACCCGTGGACTGGATACACCTTTACAAGAGAAAGTATATTATTATATTATCTATCTTTTAAAACAATAAAAATTCTGGTGTAGACTGTCCCTTTAAGCTTAACTGGAGCTTTTTGTATATATTTTAGATTTGTATAGGTTGAACTTGATGGACTTCGGTCTTTTTTCAACCTCATCTACTATGTTACTATACAAAGCAATAATAAAGTTTATTTTTCAATTTATAGTAGCATAATTATGAACATTTATGTGTTTTAAAGGAGTAGTAAAAGCTCCATTTTACATTTCAGGCATCAGAGAAGAAAAACATGTTTGCAGCATTTTACTGAAAAAAAGCTGCTCTGAACTTACCTCTGGCTTCTTCCTGACGTCACTGGGTTCATTAAGTGCGCTTCCAGAACCATTTGAATGGCCAGCTAAGGTTCACAGAAGAACACAGTGGCATCTTGTCCGTGCATGGAGGAGCAAAAAGCAAATATCTAGTGTTTCTAATGGAACTAAACTGGCAGTAAATACTTTGCAACATAGTATTGAATGAGTAACGCAATTCATTCAATACTATATTGGACAACACGGAGAATAGTTGTGTTTATATACAACTATACAACCGGATCAATATTTTATAATACACAACTGTCTTCATCTATCTATCATTCATTTTATGATGAATCTTGTTGTTTAAAAATTTCATATCTCAATATCCCTATATATTTTATATTCTATAAAGCTTTCTATTCTAACAACTGTTTGTAAATGATATGTTCTGTAAATAGCGGCTAATAACGATCATACTTTTCAACAGATATTCAAAACGTTGTCTTGATTGTTTTAAACTTTTTTTTGAATTTTTATAAGTCATTTGTCATTTACATTAAAATCTTTAACACGCAAAAGGATGTAAAATAAGATTATTAATAAGAAATACAATTATATCTAGCAACTAATCTTAGCTACTTGCTAATAACAAATATATTTTTAGTATGCTCAATATCGATTTATATACAATGTTTTACACATATATTTTAATGATTGTAAAGATAATTTAAAAAATTCATGAAATGCATAACATTATTAAAATGTATTGACTTTATAGCATATATTATTTTTTTAAAAAAATATGTGTACAAATAACAAATATCATTTTAATTTAACTTTCAAAAACTTTAAAATTATCTAAAATATTATTAGGTGTCAATTAAAAAAAAAAAAAATATATATATATATATATATATATATATATATATATATTTTTATATATTCATTTATAACTTTACATAATGTTGTATTAAATAAAAAAATAATATATATATATATATACACACACACACATTGAATGTGTGGTATCATTATTTATATGTATCTATTAAATTTTTCTTATAGGAACTATATTTTATCAAAAAGTTTTGTTTTTGATGTTTTGGTCTTATGTCTCTCTCTGTGTCCGGAGTGGCGTCTCAGGTGAATACTGCTTTCCAGTCTTCACCTGAGACGCCACTCCGGACACAGCCTGCTCCTGTGGAGGAAATCTGTGAATCAGTGTGCTATCCGCTGTAAGCGCTAGTCCGCCCAATAGCACTGTTCACAGAACAGTGCTTCTTGTTCTGGTAAGCCTCTCTTTACCTGTACTTACCTGATTACATAGGTCTTTTTGCACAATGAGGCGCCCTCTTTTTGTTTTATTATATATATATATCTACCAGAATACATATAAATAATTATATAGACTTAAGATATATATATATATATACATATTTTTTAAAAAGATAATTACATAGTTTTACTGAATCATAGAATCTGAGAATTTATCGCAATTAATTATTTTTTTACTTGATAATAACATATTTAAAAAAAAAAAAACTTGCAATATGAAAATATATTGAATTTTTTAAATTGTTTGTTTATATATAATATATGAATTTTTTTAAAAGTTAGCTTTTAATGTGTTTGCGCAAAGATCAATAATAAAATTAAATTAATATTTAATAAAATTAATCATTCATATATTATATCCAGTAGATTATATCTTCAATATTATGCTGCAGATAACGCGATCGTTTTAGACTTACTAATAAAAAAAAAAAAGAGATGCTTGCGGTAATCGGAGCGCAACAAATGTTTCAAATTAGTTGCCGTCTGAGTTCCTATGCTGTACAAACTATGCCCACAAACTCAAGTTTTTACTGCGCATGCGCAAAACGTGGACACGCGCTTGGCAAATGCGAACGAGAAGATGTCACGCATGCGCATCAAGAGCCATGTAATGATGACGTAAATTGACAGCCGCCTAACGGCCAAAGAATCAATTGGATCAACAACGTGATCATTGTTTATAAAAAAAAATAATTATACGGGTTGATTTTCGGAAAGCCGAATACATAAAAATAATATCCGCTATCTCAGGTAATATAAAGATTTGAAAAAATTGATGAATGAAAGTTATATTTATTTTGCTTGAGAACAGTAATTATGTAGAATAGAGCCTTTCACTTTACCTTCACTTTAAGTACTCAGATAAAAATTAATTATATGCCATATACAAACCCCAAATAGAAAGACATATTTGCTGAGGTACAGTCCCAGGAGTGCTGATTTTGCCGTACTACATATTACATTTAAAATAAAGCATTACTATAGAATGATCAGTACTAGCCAGCCACTTAAAGGGACAGTATACACTCATTTTCAGAAAACTGCATGTAATAGACACTACTATAAAGAATAAGATGCACAGATACTGATATAAAAATCCAGTATAAAACTGTTTAAAAACTTACTTAGAAGCTCTCAGTTTAGCTCTGTTGAAAAGGTAGCTGGAAAGTCCACTGCAAGTGGGAAATAAGACGCTCCCCCTCCCCCTTCTTTTGCATATGAAAAGACCCTTTACACAAACAGGAGCAAGCTTTAGAAGGTAGCTGATGGTATTCTCATAATATTTTGGGGCTTGGTTAGGAGTCTGAAAATCAGAGAAATGGTATTTAAAAATAAGCAAAATTAAACTTTAAAAAAAAAAAAACTAAAAAAAAACTAAACTTTATGGGCTATATAAATAGATCATTTACAAAACATTTATGCAAAGAAAAAATGTGTATAATGTCCCTTTAACATTAGACTTAGAATTTTTGTCTGAGCATTTTAAAGAAAAATATTGCATTGTAAACATGGAAAAACTGAGCATATTAAAAAAAAAAAATAGTAAAAATAGAATACACTTAAATATACAGCAATGATACTAATATATATGAAACTAAACTTAAAAGATAACTGAGACTGCTAACATAATACCCATGACTAGTGTGGTTGGGAGAAGCAAAAAATAAAAGAATAAAATCATCTCCACTGTGTCTTAAATTATATGAATAATCCACTATTTACGCAGGTTAGAAAGACAGACTTCCTGTGTAAGGGCATTTTGAAGGTTGAAAATGTTAGTTCTTTAAACGTGAGCTATTATAATAAATAACGACTGAAGCAAAGGTACACAGAAGCTTAAGTAAGGTGCCAAGCCTATGACATTATTTAACTTATTGGATGTAGTTCATAAGCTATTCAATTACATTAAAAAATCAATCTTTGAAATGGTTCTCCTTTCAGCAGAGGGCTTCACTTCCTTTGTTTCAATAAATAAATAAATGAGCAAATAAAGATCAGCAGCATAGTGAATTAAAACAAGCTGGTTTAACCTAATTAACATGATCAAAGAGACACATGAAATCTATATGAATCTCCCCAAAAAGAAAACCTTTACTGAAATTGAATTTTATAGATATCAACAGTTCATTGTGTTTAATGCATATTGTCAGCTTTATTATGCAGTTTACCTATGTACTGTACATTCATATATTTTGATTATTCTATTCAGCAACACATATGATTAAAACCAAAAGACTTTATTTCCTACATTCTTATCTATTCAAAATATTCTGTTTTATACTACAGTGCCCAGGCTGGATAAGGATTCCTATAGAATTAGAATTCTGTGCTTCATAGAGATACTATAGTCAGAATCTCTGTAATCAGAAGCCTCAGAGACACATTTTATGCTCAAGGGCTTCTGCTGAGACAATAGGACAATACCTTCACTCATCAATAATACCCATTAACACAAATGAATATCATTTTGCAACAAAAATAACCCCTTTCTGATGGTTAAAACACAGATATTAAGAATAATAGGCAGCAAGACATATAGAGTGCTCATATGGTATTGCTGAAGTTAAACAGGCTAACCTTGTTGCCCCTGAATGCGTGCATATGGGAGAATGTTGAGGTGGGAGTCTGCAGCGTTCATGATAGACTTTGACTACCTCTATCTCTGGAGTACAGATCTGATCCCATAGGAATCCATATTCAGCATGTGCACTTTAATATAAACCAGAATCAGGCTGACTACGTGAAAAATCCATCAACTGATATCCAAATCTATTGAGCAGAAGGGCCATATTAAGTCAGGATGAAAATAACTGTGCTGAACTAAAACTGCCTGGAGTAAAACTTCAAGAAAAAATGGCTTGAATGTTTAATTGAATTGCTGGTATATAGAATGGGTTTGCATTACTGTGAAGAAGAATAGTGAGCATATATACTGCTTTTGAAGCTATTAGATTCACTGGTTAGATGAGTAAACAAACTGACTATTTTACTAGGTTTGCTTTAAACTGCAATCTTGAAAAATTGTTTACATATAATTGAGTTATTCACTTTGGTACTTTTTTTTTCCAAACCAAGTGAAGTTTTGGAGAAGTAAGCTTCCCAGCATTACATGAAAGGTGTGTATGAAGCCACTTCTGCTACAATTTAAAGCATTCTAAGAAAGAAGAATCTGAGTGATGTCACAACTCTGGAGCATAACGGAGACTAGCAGTTCTGGGGCAGGAAAAACATAAATTATGCTTACCTGATCATTTAATTTCCTTCTGTATGAGGAGAGTCCACGGCATCATTCCTTACTGTTGGGAAATACTGAACGTGGCAACCAGGAGAAGGCAAAGACACCCCAGCCAAAGGCTTAAATACTCCCCCTACTTTCCTCATATCCCAGTCATTCTGCCAAGGGAACAAGGAACGTAGAAGAAATATCAGGATATAAATGATGCCGGAAGAGAAAAACTAATTTTGGTCCGACAATCGGAGTATATGGGCGGGGGCCGTAGACTCTCCTCATACAGAAGGAAATTAAATTATCAGGTAAGCATAATTTATGTTTTCCTTCTTAATATGAGGAGAGTCCACGGCATCATTCCTTACTGTTGGGAAAAACTATACCCAAGCTCTAGAGGACACTGAATGATAATGGGAGGGGTAAAGGAAAGGCGGACCCTAATCTGATGGCACCACAGCCTGTAAAACCTTTCTCCCAAAAGCTGCTTCAGCTGAAGCAAAAACGTAAAATTTGTAGAATTTTGAAAAAACAGAATTTATACTTACCTGATAAATTACTTTCTCTTGTGGTGTATCCAGTCCACAGATTTATCCTTTACTTGTGGGATATTCTCCTTCCCTACAGGAAGTGGCAAAGAGAGCACACAGCAGAGCTGTCCATATAGCTCCCCCTCTAGCTCCACCCCCCAGTCATTCGACCAAAGGTTAGGAAGAAAAAGGAGAAAAAGTGGTGACTGTAGTTTAAACAATTTTTTTTTACCTGACTTAATTGCCAGGGCGGGCCATGGACTGGATACACCACAAGAGAAAGTAATTTATCAGGTAAGCATAAATTCTGTTTTCTCTTGTAAGGTGTATCCAGTCCACGGATTCATCCTTTACTTGTGGGATACCAATACCAAAGCTTTAGGACACGGATGAAGGGAGGGAACAAACCTTTCTCCCAAAAATAGCCTCCGAAGAAGCAAAAGTATCGAATTTGTAAAATTTGGAAAAAGTATGCAGTGAAGACCAAGTCGCTGCCTTACAAATCTGTTCAACAGAAGCCTCATTTTTAAAAGCCCATGTGGAAGCCACTGCTCTGGTAGAATGAGCAGTAATTGTTTCAGGAGGCTGCTGGCCAGCAGTCTCATAGGCCAAATGGATGATGCTTTTCAGCCAAAAGGAAAGAGAGGTAGCAGTCGCTTTCTGACCTCTCCTCTTACCAGAATAGATAACAAACAAGGAAGATGTTTGTCTGAAATCCTTAGTTGCTTGTAAATAGAACTTTAAAGCACGAACTACATCAAGATTGTGTAACAGACGTTCCTTTTTCGAGGAAGGATTAGGACACAGAGAAGGAACAACTATTTCCTGGTTAATATTCTTGTTAGAAACAACTTTAGGAAGAAAACCAGGTTTGGTACGCAAAACTACCTTATCTGCGTGGAACACCAGGTAAGGTGAAGCACACTGTAAGGCAGATAATTCTAAAACTCTTCGAGCAGAAGAGATAGCTACCAAAAACAAAACTTTCCAAGATAACAACTTAATATCTATGGAATGTAAAGGTTCAAACGGAACCCCTTGAAGAACTGAAAGAACTAGATTTAGACTCCATGGCGGAGCAACAGGTTTATAGACAGGCTTGATTCTGACTGAAGTCTGAGCAAACGCTTGAACATCTGGTACCTCTGCCAGACGCTTGTGTAAAAGGATAGACAGAGCAGATATCTGTCCTTTTAATGAACTAGCTGACAATCCTTTCTCCAATCCTTCTTGGAGGAAAGACAATATCCTGGGAATCCTAATCTTACTCCATGAGTAACCTTTGGATTCACACCAACAAAGATATTTCCGCCATATCTTATGGTATATTTTCCTGGTGACAGGCTTTCTAGCCTGAATCAGAGTATCTATAACTGACTCAGATAAACCACGCTTTGATAGAATTAAGCGTTCAATCTCCAAGCAGTCAGACGTAGAGAAACTAGATTTGGATGCTTGAACGGACCCTGTATTAGAAGATCCTGCCTCATTGGCAGTGTCCATGGTGGGACAGATGACATGTCCACTAGGTCTGCATACCAAGTCCTGCGTGGCCACGCAGGCGCTATCAGAATCACCGAAGCCTTCTCCTGCTTGATTCTGGCGACCAGACGAGGGAGAAACGGTGGAAAAACATAAGCCAGATTGAAGAACCAAGGCGCCGCTAGAGCATCTATCAATACCGCCTTGGGGTCCCGGGACCTGGACCCGTAGAGAGGAAATTTGGCGTTCTGACGGGACGCCATCAGACCCAACTCTGCAGTGCCCCATAGCTGAGTCAGCTGGGCAAATACCTCTGGGTGGAGTTCCCACTCACCCGGGTGAAAAGTCTGACGACTTAGAAAATCCGCCTCCCAGGTGTCTATTCCTGGGATGTGAATTGCTGAGAGATGGCAGGAGTGATCCTCCGCCCACCTGATTATTTTGGTTACTTCCGTCATCGCTAGGGAACTCCTTGTTCCCCCCTGATGATTGACGTAAGCTACAGTCGTGATGTTGTCCGACTGAAATCTGATGAATTTGGCTGCAGCTAGTGGAGGCCATGCCTGAAGAGCGTTGAATATCGCTCTCAGTTCCAGAATGTTTATCGGGAGAAGCGTTTCTTCCCGAGACCATAAGCCCTGAGCTTTCAGGGAGTCCCAGACCGCACCCCAGCCTAACAGACTGGCGTCGGTCGTTACAATGATCCACTCTGGTCTGCGGAAACATATTCCCTGAGACAGGTGATCCTGAGACAACCACCAGAGAAGAGAATCTCTGGTCTCCTGGTCCAACTGAATTTGAGGAGACAAATCTGCATAATCCCAATTCCACTGTTTGAGCATGCAAAGTTGCAGTGGTCTGAGGTGTATCCGAGCAAAAGTGACTATGTCCATTGCTGCTACCATTAATCCGATTGTCTCCATGCACTGAGCTACAGATGGCCGGGGAATGGAATGAAGAACTCGGCAAGTAGTTAAGAGTTTTAACTTTCTGACCTCTGTCAGAAATATTTTCATTTCTACTGATTCTATTAGAGTCCCTAGGAAGGGAACCCTTGTGAGAGGGGAAAGAGAACTCTTTTTGATGTTCACCTTCCACCCATGAGACCTTAGAAAGGCCAATACAATCTCTGTGTGAGACTTGGCTCTTTGGAAAGACGGCGCCTGAATTAAGATGTCGTCTAGGTAAGGCGCCACTGCTATGCCCCGCGGTCTTAGCACCGCCAGGAGGGACCCTAGCACCTTTGTGAAAATTCTGGGAGCAGTGGCTAAGACGAAGGGAAGAGCCACAAACTGGTAATGCTTGTCCAGAAAACTGAGAAACTGGTGATGATCTTTGTGGATAGGAATGTGTAGGTATGCATCCTTTAGATCCATGGTAGTCATATATTGACCTTCCTGGATCATTGGTAAGATTGTCCGAATGGTCTCCATTTTGAATGATGTAACTCTGAGGAATCTGTTTAGAATTTTTAGATCCAGGATGGGTCTGAAAGTTCCCTCTTTTTTGGGAACCACAAACAGGTTTGAGTAAAAACCCAACACTTGTTCCGCAATTGGAACTGGGTGGATCACTCCCATTGTATGTAGATCTTCTACACAGCGTAAAAACGCCTCTTTCTTTGTCTGATCTGTAGACAGACGAGAAATGTGGAACCTTCCCCTTGGAGGAGAGTCCTTGAATTCTAGAAGATATCCCTGGGATACAATATCTAATGCCCAAGGATCGTGTACATCTCTTGCCCAGGCCTGAGCGAAGAGAGAGAGTCTGCCCCCTACTAGATCCGGTCCCGGATCGGGGGCTACCCCTTCATGCTGTCTTGGTGGCAGCTGCAGGCTTTTTGGCCTGTTTACCCTTATACCAGCCCTGGTAAGGTTTCCAGGTTGCCTTGGGCTGTGAAGCGTTAACCTCATGCTTTGCAGCCGGAGAGGATGAAGCAGGGCCGCTCCTGAAATTATGAAAGGAATGAAAATTAGCTTTGTTTTTTGTCTTAAAGGACTTGTCCTGAGGGAGAGCATGGCCTTTTCCCCCGGTGATTTCTGAAATAATCTCTTTCAATTCAGGCCCGAAGAGGGTCTTTCCTTTGAAAGGGATGTTCAAAAGCTTGGATTTAGACGACACATCGGCCGACCAGGACTTTAGCCATAGCGCCCTGTGCGCCAAAATGGCGAAACCTGAATTTTTTGCTGCTAACTTTTTTGTTGTAAGAGAATTATCCATGACTGCCGCTAAGTCTTGTAATGTAAAAGGGTTAAACGCACTAGAGGTACTAGGCATCGCTTGAGCGGGCGTAACTGGTTGTGACACTTGGGGAGAGGTAGACGGGCTACCCTCGTTACCTTCAGTCTGAGAATCATCTAGGGCCACATTCTTAAGTGCAACAATATGATCTTTAAAGTGTATAGACATATCAGTACAAGTGGGACACATTCTGAGAGGGGGTTCCACCATGGCTTCTAAACACATTGAACAAGGATTTTCCTTGGTGTCAGACATGTTTAACAGACTAGTAGTATAAACAAACAGGCTTGGAAATCACTTTAATCAAATAAAAAACACAATTTGAAAAAACGTTACTGTGCCTTTAAGAGATAAAAAAGGCACACAATTTTGCAAAACAGTGAAAAATGCAGCAATTCCTTTGAAATTTTCACAGTATGTACCTAAAGCCTTAGTAAGATTGCACCACTAGTAAAAAACGATTAACCCCTTAATGCCCAAACCAGAGCAGCCTAAAGCCAACACCCCGTTAAAATTACTACAGCACCTTGCCACAGCACTGCTGTGGCCCTACCTGCCCTTAGGGACCAGATTTGGGGAATATAGCTTCTTTTAGGCCCTCAAACAGCAGCAGGACCCTCCATGTGAAGCAGCCTGAACTTCCATGCAATTCTAACTGCGCATATGAGGCGCAAAATTAGGCCCCTCCCACTCTACTCCGGAGCTGTGAGGCCTAAGAAATCACTCCTGAGTGAATAAAATATAGCCATGTGGGTAATAACCCCAGAAAGAACCCAAAAGGACTTCCAAAGAGTCTTACAAACGATCTTTTCCTTAGATAAACAATCGATTGCCCTGAATTAGTGTCAACCAGCATAATTAGCCCTGTTATGTAAGCTGTCTGTGAACTTAGCTTACCCTCCCCTCATGGGGATATTGTCAGTCTCTTCTAGCATTATCTCAGTCTTGTCTAGAGATAAATGACTGAACATACCTTATTGCAGTTACCCTGCAAACCGTTCCCCCCAACTGAAGTTTTCTGGTACTCCTCAGTCCTGTGTGGGAACAGCAGTGGATTTTAGTTACAACATGCTAAAATCATTTTCCTCTCAGCAGAAATCTTCATCACTTTTCTGCTAGAGAGTAAATAGTACAAACCGGTACCATTTAAAATAAACTTTTGATTGAAGATAATAAAAACTACAATTCTAACACCACATTCACTTTACCCTCCCGAGAGAGACCCTAGTGCTTAGAGCCAGCAAAGAGAATGACTGGGGGGTGGAGCTAGAGGGGTAACTATATGGACAGCTCTGCTGTGTGCTCTCTTTGCCACTTCCTGTAGGGAAGGAGAATATCCCACAAGTAAAGGATGAATCCGTGGACTGGATACACCTTACAAGAGAAAGTATGTTAGGAGGACCAGGTAATCGCCTTATAAATCTGATCCATAGAGGCCTCGTTCTTAAAGGCCCAAGAGGAAGCCACCATTCTAGTGGAATGAGCCGTAACCCTCTGAGGAGGTTTAAGTCTGCTGACTCGAAAGCTAAGCGTATAACACTCCTCAACCAAAAAGATAAGGAAGTCGAAGAAGCCTTCAGACCCTTACGCTTCCTAGAATAAATAACAAACAAGGAAGAAGTTTGCCTAAAATCCTTAGTAGCTTGAAGCTAAAATTTTAAAGTTTTAACCACATCCAGATTGTGAAGTAAACGTTCATTCGAAGAAGAAGGATTAGGACATAAGGAAGGAACCACAATCTCCTGATTGATGTTACAATCAGAAACCACCTTAGGTAGAAAACCCAAGTGGGTACGTAGGACAGCTTTATCAGTGTAGAGCACCAGATAAGGAGGCTCACATTGCAAGGCAGCCATTTCAGAAACTCTGCATGCCGACGCAATAGCCAAAAGAAAAAGAGCCTTCCAGGGCAACAATTTGATGTCAACAGAATGTATAAGCTCACATAAAGCCTGTTGTAAAAACTTAAGAACAGGATTCAAACTCCAAGGTGGGGCGTTAGATCTAAACACAGGTCTGATCTTAATTAGAACCTTAACAAAAGATTGCACGTCAGGGAGCTCAGCGAGCCTCTTGTGCAGCAAAACAGAAAGGGACGAAATATGTCCCCTCAGGGAACTGGCAGAAAGGCCCTTCTCCAGACCCTCCTGGAGAAAGGAAAGAATCCTGGCAGCCTTAACCTTATGCCAGACTAAACCACGCTCTTCATACCAGAATAAGTAAGCTCTCCACACCTTATGATAGATGCAGGTCCGCAAACCACATCCTACGCAGCCACAATGGAGCAATCAGTATCACTGATGCCTGCTCCTGCAACAGTGATACTGATTGCGGGCCACTACACGGGGAAGAAGTGGTAACGGCGGAAAAATGTAAATTAGATTGAACCTCCAAGGCACTGCTAATGCATCTATTAGCTCCGCCTGAGTATCCCTGGACCGCGACCCATATCTGGGTAGCTTGGAATTGAGCCGGGACGCCATGAGATCTATCTCCGGCGTCCCCCACCTGTTGCAAATCTCTGAAAAAATCTCAGGCTGGAGAGACCATTCCCCCAGATGAAAGGATTGTCTGCTGAGGAAATCTGCTTCCCAGTTGTCCACAGCCGGAATGTGGATCGCTGACAGTGTGCAGTTGTGGGCCTCCGCCCACTCCAGAATACGAGATACTGCCATCATTGCTAGGGAGCTCCTCGTTCCCTCCTGATGAGTAATGTAAGTCACCGATCGGGAGGAGGTATTCCTCTTGAGTCCACAGGCAATGTTGCCTTCCTGGCACCCCAAAAAGCTACCCATCCTGATAGACTTGCATTCATAGTCACAATCTCCCTGGATGGTCTCAAGAAGGATGTCCCTTGGGACAGGTAATCTGGACAAAGCCACCAGAAGTGTTCCTTGTGTATTAAAACGTGAAGGTAAGCATCCTTCAGATGTATAGTGGTCATGAACTGTCCTTCCTAAACTAAGGGAAGGATGGACCTTATCGTCTACATCTTGAACGAGGGGACAGATAAGAATTTGTTTAAGCACTTTAGGTCCAGAATCGGGTGGAAAGTTCCCTTCTTCTTCGGGACCACAAAGAGGTTTGAAAAGTACCCCAGACCTCTTTCTGCAAGAGGTACCGGGACAATGACTCCTAGGGAGAGATCCCTCATGCACCCCAGAAAGGCTTCTCTCTTTTCTGGCCTTAAAGACAGGTTTGATTGGAGGAATCTGCCCCTGGGTGGAGGAGACTTGAAAGCTCTCTGATATCCCTGAGCGATGACATTCAGGACCCACGGGTCTTGCACGTCCCCAAACCAAGCATCTGAAAAGAACGACAGTCTGCCCCCTACAAGATCCAGAGCCAGATAAGGAGCTGCCCCTTCATGCCGACTTTGTCTCAGTGGGCTTCTTGCTCTGCTTGGATTAATTCCATGACTGAGCCGGCTTCTAAGTCCCCTTGGAATGCTCAGGCTTTGCGGAGGACTGCTGACGTTGGGATTTAACTAAACAAAAGGAACAACAATTAGGACCTTGTTCCTTATGCTTGTTTTTCTTATCCTGCGGTAAAAAGCCACCTTTGCCTCCAGTAACCATGGAGATAATCGAGTATAGACCTGGACCAAATAGCATTTTTCCCTTAAATGGCAAGGAAAGAAGTCTTGACTTAGAAGTCATTTCCGCAGACCAGGACTTTAGCCAGAGTGCCCTACGGGCTTGAACAGAAAAACCTGAAACCTTGGCATTCAGGCAAATAATTTGCATATTTGCATCACAAATAAAATAATTTGTCACCCTTAAGGCCTTAATTCTTTCCTGGATCACATCGAGGGGACCCTCCACCTCGATCAACTCAGATAAGGATTTGCACCAGTAGGTAGCCGCTTCAGCAACCACAGCAACAGCCGCTGCCGGTTGAAACAAATATCCTGTATGTTGAAACATCTTTCTTAACAGAGTCTTCTTATCCATGGGCTCTTTAAACGACGAACTATCCTCAAGCAGGATAGTAGTGCGTTTAGCAAGCATGGAGATAGTGCAATCAACCTTGGGGATGGAACCCCACAACTCCAATTGAAAGTCCGGGAACAATTTTTTAAAAGAAGGGGAACATGAAGAACCAATTCTTTCCCATTCATTCTTAATAATGTTCGCCATCTTTACGGGAACCGGGAAAGTTTGTGGTACAACCCTTACCTCGTAGACCTTATCTAATTTAGGAATCAAAGGTTCCTCAGGCAATTTGGGCTCATGGAACCTCTAACGTAGCCAAAACTTCCTTCAGCAGAAAACGTAAATGCTCAATCCTAAATCTAAAGTCTGGTTCCTCCGCAGCTGGAGGCTTAGAGGCAGCAGATTCCAACCCAGAAAGAGCACCCTCTGAAGTTATCATCAGATAATCTTGTATCAGATAAATCCAATAAGCCAGTAGATGACCCCTGGGAAGGATAGCAATATTTGACCTTTGGCTTGCACTTAGCAGGGCTAGGTAAAACCTTAAAGGCCGCAGACACTGCTGTTTGTAACTGCTCAGTAAAGTCTGGTGGTAAAAGGGCCCCTCCAGATGAAGGATTAGGAATGCTACGGGAAGATGCATGTGTATTAGGGGATAACTGTAGGGTGCGCACCTCACGAGACGGAGACTCCTCCGAGGTGGACGGCCCAGTGGTATTAAACATATTAACTTTCTTTGACATGATTACTTTATCAAGGCATGTGGAACATAATTGAGCCTGTGGGTATACTGTGGCCTCCTCACAATATAGACAGGTATTAGACTTAGGTAAATAGGGAGAACCCTCTAACACATCAGAATCCTCCATAGCTTGCGCTAACAAAGCAGACTATTGATTAAAGAAAAAAAACGGCACCTTTATACACTCAATGGCTGGGGCACTCACCACCTCCTAAGACCCAGGCCAAACAGAGAAACTGCTTCTTCTCCGGTAAACGGCACGGTCAGGAAAGAGGAAATAAGTGTGACCACACACGGTCACGTGGTGTGCAATGCAAGACAGCCCATACAATAAGAAAGCGCGCCAAGCCCTTTAGGCTGCGCAGCTCCCAAAATGAAAGAGAAACCCCTGTACGTTCCAACATCTGCCTGAGCCTCATCTCACACATGTCGCAGCATAATCAAATTAAGTTATGTGATTAATCCGCACTGTTTAATAATCCCCCTCCGGAGATATTAACTCTTGATTCCATACAGATAAAAGGAGCCAGACTGTGACCCTGTCTTCTTGCGTTATCATATGTATATATGAAAAAAATTAAACAATCTTACCAGAATCTATGCTGTGGAACAGAAACACAGCCTCTCAAGTTTGACAGTCTTGTAGCATCGCTCCTGACATGGACTTGATTGATGGAAGCAGGCAGTGAAACTCGTCAACGCTAATTGCTTAGTAGCTGACGAGTCTGGATGCATTTGCAGAAAGACTCTCCCTGCATCTCCAGACTCTAACTTTCATCAATGCTCTCACTGAGAGGCTGACAAGACTACTTAAAGCTCCAGTCCCATTTTGAAGGGCAGATACCCTCCATAAGGAACTACTCCGAATCGCCTGACACTTCTCTGCCAACCTCCTGTGACGAAAGGCAAAGAATGACTGGGATATGAGGGAATTAGGGGGAGTATTTAAGCCTTTGGCTGGGGTGTCTTTGCCTCCTCCTGGTGGCCAGGTTCAGTATTTCCCAACAGTAAGGAATGATTGCCATGTACTCTTCTCATATCAAGAAGGAAATTATTATTTATGTACCCTGTTATAACAATTTAATGGATATTAATAAACTCATGATCAGTCCTTTTCTTTGCTTAGATGCCTAAAGAGAAGGCATTTAGGAGAAGCCAATCTTCAATTGGATGTTTTGACTATTATTTAAGATGATACATTATTTTCTTAGTACCCACTGGACTCTGAAAGATTCTTCCCAAAGCTATAATGACACAATTTCACAAGCGAATTCTGTAGGGAGAAAAGCGCTCTCCTGATCTACACATAAAAACAGAATTTATATTTACCTGATAAATTTCTTTCTCCTACAGTGTATCCGGTCCACGGCTTCATCCTTACTTGTGGGATATTCTCAATCCCTACAGGAAGTGGCAAAGAGAGCACACAGCAGAGCTGTCCATATAGCTCCCCTCAGGCTCTGCCCCCCCAGTCATTCGACCGACGGTTAGGAGATAAAGGAAAACCATAGGGTGCAGTGGTGACTGTAGTTTACAAAAATAAATTTAAACCTGACCAAATGCCAGGGTGGGCCGTGGACCGGATACACCGTAGAAGAAAGAAATTTATCAGGTAAACATAAATTCTGTTTTCTCCTACATTGGTGTATCCGGTCCACGGCTTCATCCTTACTTGTGGGAACCAATACCAAAGCTTTAGGACACGGATGAAGGGAGAGAACAAGTCAGGTAACCTAAACGGAAGGCACCACTGCTTGTAAAACCTTTCTCCCAAAAATAGCCTCTGAAGAAGCAAAAGTATCGAATTTGTAAAATTTGGCAAATGTATGCAGTGAAGACCAAGTCGCTGCCTTACAGATCTGTTCAACAGAAGCCTCATTCTTGAAAGCCCATGTGGAAGCTACAGCTCTAGTAGAGTGAGCTGTAATTCGTTCAGGAGGCTGCCTTCCAGCAGTCTCATAAGCCAACCGGATGATGCTTTTAAGCCAGAAAGACAGAGAGGTCGCGGTCGCCTTTTGACCTCTCCTCTTGCCAGAATAGACGACAAACAAGGACAATGTTTGTCTGAAGTCTTTAGTTGCTTTTAGATAAAACTTCAAAGCACGAACCACATCAAGATTGTGTAACAGACGTTCCTTGTTAGAAACTGGATTAGGACACAGAGAAGGAACAACTATTAGTTCTTATTGGAAACCACTTTTGGAAGAAAACCAGGCTTGGTAAGTAAAACGACCTTATCTGTATGAAACACCAGATAGGGTGAATTACACTGCAAAGCAGACAATTCAGAAACTCCTCTAGCAGAAGAAATGGCTACCAAAAACAAAACTTTCCAAGATAGTAACTTAATATCTATGGAATGTAGAGGTTCAAACGGGACCCCTTGAAGAATTGAAAGAACTAAATTTAGACTCCATGGAGGAGCCACGGGTCTGTAGACAGGCTTGATTCTGACTAAAGCCTGTACAAACGCCTGAACATCTGGCACGGCTGCCAGACGCTTGTGTAACAAAACAGACAGAGCAGATATCTGTCCTTTTAAGGAACTAGCTGACAGACCTTTCTCCAATCCTTCTTGGAGAAAAGATAGTATCCTTGGAATCCTAATCTTACTCCATGAGTAACCCTTGGATTCGCACCAGCAAAGATATTTCCGCCATATCTTATGGTAAATTTTCCTGGTGACAGGCTTTCTAGCCTGGATCAGAGTATCTATAACTGAATCCGAAAACCCACGCTTAGCTAGAATCAAGCGTTCAATCTCCAAGCAGTCAGTTGCAGAGAAACTAGGTTTGGATGTTCGAATGGACCTTGGATTAGAAGGTCCTGCCTCAAAGGTAGCTTCCATGGTGGAACCGATGACATATTCACCAGGTCTGCATACCAAGTCCTGCGTGGCCACGCAGGAGCTATCAAAATTACCGAAGCCTTCTCCTGTTTGATCCTGGCTACTAGCCGGGGGAGAAGAGGAAACGGTGGAAAGACATAAGCTAGATTGAACGACCAAGGCACCACTAAGGCATCTACCAATGTCGCCTTGGGATCCCTGGACCTGGACCCGTAACGTGGAACTTTGGAGTTCTGACGTGACGCCATCAGATCCAGATCTGGAAGGCCCCATAATTGAGTTAACTGGGCAAAAACCTCCGGGTGAAGTTCCCACTCCCCCGGATGGAAAGTCTGACAACTCAGATAATCCGCTTCCCAGTTGTCCACTCCTGGGATGTGAATTGCTGATAGATGGCAGGAGTGATCTTCTGCCCATTTGATGATCTTGGATCCCTCCCTCATCGCCAGGGAACTCTTTGTTCCTCCCTGATGATTGATGTACGCTACAGTCGTCATGTTGTCCGACTGAAATCTGATGAATTTGGCCTCCGCTAGTTGAGGCCATGCCTGGAGCACATTGAATATCGCTCTCAATTCCAAAATGTTTATCGGGAGAATAGATTCTTCCCGAGACCATAGACCCTGAGCTTTCAGGGACTCCCAGACCGCACCCCAGCCTAAGAGGCTGGCATCGGTCGTGACAATGATCCACTCCGGTTTGCGGAAACTCATTCCCTGAGACAGGTGATCCTGAGACAACCACCAGAGGAGTGAGTCTCTGGTTTTCTGGTCCATTTGTATCTGGGGAGACAAATCTGCATAATCCCCATTCCACTGTTTGAGCATGCACAGTTGCAGTGGTCTTAAATGAATTCGAGCAAAGGGAACCACGTCCATTGCCGCAACCATTAGTCCTATTACCTCCATGCACTGAGCTATGGAGGGTTGAGGAATGGATTGAAGAACTCGACAAGTGTTCAAAAGTTTTAACTTCCTGACCTCCGTCAGAAAGATTTTCATTTCTACCGAGTCGATTATTGTTCCCAGGAAGGGAACCCTTGTGAACGGGGACAGAGAAGTCTTTTCTATGTTCACCTTCCACCCGTGAGACCTTAGAAAGGCTAGAACAATGTCCGTATGAGCCTTTGCTTTGTGAAAGGACGACGCTTGTATTAAGATGTCGTCTAGGTAAGGTGCTACTGCAATGCCCCTTGGCCTTAGCACCGCTAGAAGGGACCCTAGCACCTTTGTGAAAATTCTGGGAGCAGTGGCCAATCCGAAGGGAAGAGCCACAAACTGGTAATGCTTGTCCAGAAAGGCGAACCTTAAGAACTGATGGTGATCCTTGTGGATAGGAATATGCAGGTACGCATCCTTTAAGTCCACAGTAGTCATATATTGACCCTCCTGGATCATTGGTAAAACTGTCCGAATGGTTTCCATTTTGAATGATGGAACTCTGAGGAATTTGTTTAGGATTTTTAAATCCAGAATTGGCCTGAAAGTTCCTTCCTTTTTGGGAACTACAAACAGGTGTGAGTAAAAACCCAGTCCTTGTTCCGCTGTTGGAACTGGGTGTATCACTCCCATTTTTAAAAGGTCTTCTACGCAATGTAAGAATGCCTGTCTCTTTATCTGGTCTAAAGATAAGCGAGACATGTGGAACCTTCCCTTTGGAGGAAAGTCCTTGAATTGTAGAAGATACCCCTGAGAGACAATTTCTAGTGCCCAGGGGTCCGGAAAATCTCTTGCCCAAGCCTGAGCAAAGAGAGAAAGTCTGCCCCCTACTAGATCCGGTCCCGGATCGGGGGCTACCCCTTCATGCTGTCTTGGTAGCAGCAGCAGGCTTCTTGGCCTGTTTACCCTTGTTCCAGCCTTGCAATGGTTTCCATGCTGGTTTGGGCTGGGATGCGTTACCCTCTTGCCTAGTGCCTGTAGAGGTAGAAGCAGGTCCGTTCCTGAAATTGCGAAAGGAACGAAAATTAGACTTATTTTTAGCTTTGAAAGGTCTATCCTGTGGAAGGGCATGGCCCTTTCCCCCAGTGATATCTGAGCGGCATCTGTAATGAAAGAATTAGCCGTGAATTCTGTCCATGACTTCATCATAAGAAGTCTCCTTCTGGAGCGAGTTTTCTAGTTCCTCAAACCAAAAAGCCGCTGCAATGGTTACAGGAATAATGCAAGAAATTGGTTGAAGGAGAAAACCCTGTTGAACAAAAATTTTCTTAAGTAAACCTTCTAATTTTTTATCCATAGGATCTTTGAAAGTGCAACTGTCTTCTATTGGTATAGTTGTGCGCTTAGCTAGCGTTGAAACTGCCCCCTCTACCTTAGGGACCGTCTGCCACGCGTCCCTTCTGGGGTCAACAATTGGGAACATTTTCTTAAATATAGGAGGGGGAACAAAAGGTACACCTGGCTTCTCCCACTCCTTAGTTACGATATCCGCCACCCTCTTAGGTATCGGAAACGCATCAGTGTGTACTGGGACCTCTAAGAATTTGTCCATTTTACACAATTTTTCTGGGACCACCAAAGGGTCACAATCATCAAGTGTAGCTAGGACCTCCTTAAGTAGGGCGCGGAGGTGTTCTAGCTTAAATTTAAATGCTATGGTATCAGGCTCTGCCTGCTGAGAAACTTTTCCTGTGTCAGAAATTTCTCCCTCAGACAGGCCCTCCCTCACCGCCAAGTCAGATTGATGTGAGGGCACTACAGATAAATTATCCTCTGCGTCTGCTTGCTCATTTTCTGTATTTAAAACTGAGCAATCACGCTTCCTTGGAAAAGCTGGCAGTTTGGATAAAAATGCTGCAAGAGAATTATCCATTACTGCTGCTAACTGTTGCATAGTAATAGCAATTGGAGCGCTAGATGTACTGGGCATCGCTTGCGCGGGCATAGCTGGTGTTGACACAGAAGGAGGGGATAGCGGGCTATCCTCACTACCTTCAGCCTAAGAATCATCTTGGGCTACATCTTTAAGCGTGACTGTACGGTCCTTAAGCTGTTTGGATGCTATGGCACACTTCACACATAAATTTAATGGGGGAACCACCTTGGCCTTTAAACATACAGAACATAGGCTATCTGAAGGGTCAGCCATGCTTGACAGACTTAGACAGAACTTCAATGCAATAAAAATTACTTTTGACAAAAACGTTACTGTGTCTTTAAATAATAAAAGTGCACACTTTATTACTGAAACAACAAAAAACCATCAAATAAACATCCGATTTTAATGAAATTTTCACCACAGTGTCTTAATGCTTTGAAAAGATTGCACACAAATTTTCAGACTAATTAACCCCTTAATGCCCAAACCAGAGCTAATAACAGCAGTTAACCGGTTAAAAACACTACAGTACAATGCCACAGCCTCTACTGTGGCCTTTACCTTCCTTAGGGGTTATTTATGTAGGAAATAAACCTCCCTGAAGTCCTTCCTGATGTCTCTGGACTCCCCACGTGAAGCTTCATGAACTGCCTAGTCAAAACAACTGCGCAATTGAGGCGCGAAAATGAGGCCTCCTCCCTCTTCATTCCAGAGTGGAGGGGCCTTTTAGACTAAATTAGGTGTCCAAATAAGTGCCAGGAGCAATATTAAACCCCATAAGTGTTTCAAAGTCTGAAAAAACACCTTATATATACTGAAAACATGCTAAAAAGCAATCGATTAAGCCCACAATAGTGTCAACCAGCATAGAGCCCTTAATATAAGCCATCATTTTATACAGAGTCTAAGAAAAATGGCTTACCTATCCCTGAGGGGATTTCTGACTGTCTTCTAGCATTACTTGGTCTTGTTAGAAAAATGAGTGATCATACCTGAAGCAGTTAAGTCTGCAAACTGTTCCCCCCAACTGAAGTTCTCTGGTATTCAACAGTCCTGCGTGGGAACAGCAATGGATTTTAGTTACTGGTGCTAAAATCATATTCCTCTCAGCAGAAATCTTCATCACTTTCTGCTTCAGAGTAAATAGTACAAGCCGGCACTATTTTAAAATAACAAACTCTTGATAGAAGAAATAAAAAACTACAACTAACACCACATACTCTTTACCACCCCCGTGGAGATGCTACTAGTTAGAGTGGCAAAGAGAATGACTGGGGGGCGGAGCCTGAGGGGAGCTATATGGAAAGCTCTGCTGTGTGCTCTCTTTGCCACTTCCTGTAGGGATTGAGAATATCCCACAAGTAAGGATGAAGCCGTGGACCGGATACACCAATGTAGGAGAAATGTAGCTTTATCCAGTAGTTTGGGGCACAATAGAGAGTGGGTGTAGCTGTGTCCTTCAGGTGCTGAGTGATCAATGCTGCAAATGGTGTGTCTACTCCACACACAAACAAATAACAAATATCCAAGAAGTAGTGCTCACTGGCACTCGGCAAAAGAAAGTTCATAGAGGGATAAAATTCTTAAAAATGTATTATCCAAGTTTAAGAACATAAGAGGTAAGAGGTAAACCACCCTCTAAAAACAAACACAGGAAAGTGCGGTCAGACCAAGATACAACCTTTACACTTTTATTTTAAAAAATTAAACAATATAATTTCAAAAGATATATCTGCATATTAATCTCATGCTAATCTTTCCCTTGAATACACCTATTTAGCATTCATTTAGTGTTTGATGTCCCTTTTATAAAAGGTTAAAAAAAATGTATATGGCTAATGAAAATGTGACTTCTTTTGAATTTCATGATGTCTTTCATCTAAATTAACTAAAACTTGTAATTTTGGATGTTATCCATAATATTTTTCCACACAGAAGGTGTGATATACAAAAATGTACCTGTGAAGCCTAAGTGACAAACCTGCAACATGTGAGCTCATCAGACAGGAACATATCTGAGATAAATATTAAAATGAAAACTAATGAAGTCGAAAGCAAACCTTCATAATCGTCAAGGCATAATTAAAAGTTTTCAAAATGCACAGAATGACACATTGTATACTTTAAAAGAAATAACAATTTAAGTAAGTAATTAAGGTAATTAAAATAAATCTCCCTAACCTAGTCAACAACATATAATATGAGAACTTACATGAAAGCATATTACATGTCACAATGGCAAAAACACAGTAGATGTAAATGTTTGCCAAAGAAGAATTTTATTTTACTGTTTTAACACGTATAAACCATCTGTATCACACATGCTTGAACAATGTACAGTTAACTGGGTAATTTCTGGATCACATTATGTGCACTGGCAAAATTGCATTTGATATTGATCAGTAATAAAGGAATCTAGAGATTACTGCTGCTTTTGCTGCGGGAATGAAATACAAATGAGTTTTACTCTCTCTCTCCACATGTAATTATGAAACCTTTACAACAAAGTAACTTGTCATTTAAACATATCTCTTCACTGGACAGGTTAACTGGTCACCCCCAAGTTAGCAGGTTAAGCAGTACTACAGCTTTAGTGATAACTGTGGTAAAATGTGATAACTATGTGGTAGAACTAATAAAAACTCTTTCATTTTTGTTTTAATGGACTGAAAAAAGTGAACTCTTTAACAGTTTCCATCCAAATGCTACCCATAAGAGTAGTGTATACATTAAACATTACTGCTATATAAAAACCTTTAAAGAGACAGTATACACCAATTTTCATTTAACTGCATGTAATAGACACTACTACAGACAAGAATATGCACAGATACTGATCTAAAAATCCAGTATAAAACCTTTAAAAAAGACAAAGACAGATTATATAAAAAGGAGCCACAGGAGTCTGTAGACATCAGTATACATCTAAAACTTTGGGGCTTGGTTAGAAGTCTGAAAATCAGCACAATGTTATTAAAAAAATAAGCAAAACTATACAAATGGATCATCTACAATACATTAATGCAAAGAAAAATCAAATTTAATTGCACATAGATTAATTACATCTTTGAATAGAAACATATTTACAATATACATGTATAGGCAAAAATGCTTCTAGTAAAAGTTATCACATTTTTCTCTCCACGTGCATGTGAAGCATAGCTGGATATTCTAAGTGCACAAGCATTTTAAATACTGGAGTTTTTATAGGAGCCCATCATTTTCTACCGTTCCAAAAGTAATTCCACACACTAAATATTTGTTCAACGTTTAATTAATTTTAAGACTTTTATTAAATGTAATGTCTCTGACACCATTCATAATATAGAGTTTTCATAAATTCTACCCCAATATCATATGTTGGAAACTGCACTCAAAAACAAAACGCACACGCACACAAGTATCTACAGCATATTACGCTTTATCCATATATCTATTCATGCTCTATATTAGACAGTAAATAAAACCAACAATTATTATTTTTATTTTTTTTATTACAAATACAGATGAAAAATAAAATCACAGCTGAATGCATTAACATGAGCAAAACAATCTTGACTTTTTTACTAGTACATCAAGTCCAAATTTGCATTTCTGCACATATCATAGTATGATTAATATTTAAGAATGTCTTCAAAATATATTAATGTCTTCACTGTACATTTTAAAAAGATTCTGCTAAATCAGTGTTTCTCAATTCCGATCCTTGGGACCCCCTAACAGGCCACATTTCCTTATATCTGAACTAGAGCACAGGTAAAATAATCAGCTGATATCAGGTTAGTAACCATGGTTACTGATCAACTGATTTTTTTCACCTGTGCTTTAGTTCAGATATAATGAGGACTGACATTAAAAAAATGTGCTAAATCAATGAGTCATTATACAAAGAAAAATGGAAAACCCTTAAAAACACTGAAAATGTGCCAGATTAGATAACTTTCCTTGTTTATTGCATAGTAAATGTTCCATATACAAACAAAATAAATGTGTTGGTTGACATTGGCTTTTAAATATCATTTTTGTATAGAAACATTAAATGAACATGTCTGGCACCACTTCTAGATAAATATAAAATGATACGTTTTTAAAAAGGCCCATTATTCAACACATAAAAGTATGAAAACAGCAAAAAGGAATGTACGGGGTATATTTGTAGCCATTTGCTCAAGTGTAAGTCTAGATCTTGTGTTGTAACTGTACTCGTATTGCCTACTTATAAATAATAGGGTTACTGTTTTCTTAACAAAACTTTCATCAATAAAAAATTAAGCCCTATAGACAAACGAGCTTTCACCTTGTTTTACCTCATCCTCTTGTTTGACCAAGCTACCAATCTTGGACATATGTGTATTGATAATAGGTAACTTAGAACACAAACAGCTCTTCTTTTTCATATATTCACTTTGACTCACTGTCAGTGCTAAAACAAGTTTGTTTAGCTAAACATATTATCTGTTTCATAGTCTCACACACACACATCTTTTTTTAATTAAAAAAAAGTTCTAAATTTTAACATTGCTAACCAATAGTTCCATTCTCTTAAGCTTGCGTTTATTTTTTGGCATTGGTTTGTCATACATGCCACTTTTAAGTAAATGTTCTTTGCTATGATGTATCTGAGCACCATGCTGCAACTGGAACGAACACAGGGCTTGAAGAGGGCGGAGGATAGTCTGTCAAATAAATCACAGGAGGAATTAGTAAAGTAAAAAATAACAAGAAACATTGTTAAACATTTTTTTTGTGCTTTCAATATCTGAAACTCACAAAAAAATGCTGAAACTACTAAAAAGAACATAAGACATTTACATCACACATGACATCATCAGTGACATCACCTAAGACATCACACAGCCTCCTCTTCAAGTAGTCTCTACACACCCTCTTATTCCTCCCTCCCTCAGACAGTGCCTTCCTTACCACCATCTGTCTCTTACAGCCTCGTTCTTATCCTCTAATCCCTTCTTCTTTAAACACAGCTCCCCTCACATATCAGCCCTTGATAACCTTTTCAGTCCTCCTCCCCCTTGCACTGCCTCTTCTCATCCCCTCTTCTTTGCATACAATTCCTGCTCACCTAATAAACCCAACTCATTTCTCTAATGGAATTAGCTATACTGTTACAAAAGTTGTTTTTATTATTATTATTTATTGCAGCACAAACTATATACATACATATAAAATGTTCACTAGTGATGTTAAAGATGATGACATCAACAATGTTATGTTCCCAAAAGGTGATTGGAGGGGATTTGTATATTAATTGTATATTAAGTGTGCCTAAGGGATGTTTCGGTTTTCTTGTTTTTTTGTGTAATATTTATATATCATGTCAGGTTCCTGTAGTTAAGGTGCCTGTGAGATATTCAGCACAGAGCCTTGCATCTGATGTCGGGGGTGTTTGTGGTTTCAGCGTGCTGACTGCTGTTGAAGGTCAACCTGCCTGTATGCACCTTATTCATCAAAGGTGCCACCTGTCTTGTGAGTAGTTTTCATACTTCACCTGCTTTCCAATATTGTATGCAATCAAGTTACACTATGTGGCGCCCCTTGTCTTGTTTGTGTTAATCCGCATTAAAAAGCCTGAACAAAACAATGAACATCAGGAAGATTAGCAATTTTCCTATAAAACAATACATAAAGGGCAGAGATGTGACCCTTCAGAGAACTGGCAGAAAAAACCTTTATCTAAACCATTCTGTAGAAAATGAAGAATTCTAGAAATGCCAAAAGAATGCCAGGAATAATCATGGGTAGTCCACCACAAAATGTAAGTTTTCCAAACTTTGTGATAGATCTTTCTTGAAACAGGCTTGCGGGCCTGAATAATAGTGTTAATCACAGAGTCAGAGAATCCTCTATGACTCAGAACTAAGCTGTCAATTAATACGCAACTAAGTTTAGACATTTTAGATCTGGATAGAAAAAGGGACCTTGAAACAGAAGGTCTGGCCTTAGAGGAAGAGGCCACGGTGGGAAACTAGACATTTGGACCAGCTCCGCATACCAAATACACGCTGGGGCTATTAGGATTACAAATGACTGTTACAGTTTTATTTTGGAAATCACTCTGAGAAGCAGGACCAGAGGGGGGTATATATGAGCAGACTGGTAAGACCAGGGAAGTGCTAGAGCATCCAACACCTCATCCTGAGGATCCCTGGACCACGCAAGGTACCTGGGAAGTTTTTTGTTCAAATGAGAGGCCATAAGGTCTATTTCTGGTAGGCCCCATAGTTGTACAATCAGATAGAACACATATTTGGGGAAAGACCACTCTCCTGGATTTAGGGACTAACGACTGACAAAATCTGATCACCCAGTTGTCTAAACCTTGGATGTGAATCGCAGAGATGAGGCGGAAATTATTTTCTGCCCAAGAAAGGATTTGAGATACCTCTATCATGGCTAGGGAACCTTGAAGATAGACATAAGCTACTGCCGTAATATTATCTGTTTGAAAACGGAGATAAGGCTCCCTTTTCAATAGGGCCCAAGCCTGAAGGGCCCTGAAGAGAGCACAGAGTTCCAAAATATGATTGGTAACCTCTCCTCTTGAGAATTCCAAATCCCTTGTGCTGTCAGAGACCCCCAGACAGCTCCCCAACCTGAAAGACTGGCTTCTGTGGTGATCACAGACCAGGTAGGATGAGCAAAAGAAGCCCCCTGAATAATAGATTGGTGATTTAGCCACCAAGTCAGAGATAGGTGCGTATTTGAATTTAAGAATATCTGTTTAGATATCCGAGTATAATCCTTGCACCACTGGCACAGCATACAAATCTGAAGAGGTCACATATGAAATCGAGCAAATGGAATTACATCTGAAACTGCAATCATGAGGCCTATTACTTTAATACACAGAGCTACTGAAGGGAATGAGAGAGACTGGAGGTTCAGACAAGCTGAATCAATTTTATTTATCTCTTTTCTGTCAGGGAAAGAGTCATGGACACTGAATCTATCTGAAAACCTAAAAAGGTGACCTTTGTCTGAGGAATCAATTAACTCTTTAGTAAATTGATCCTCCAACCATGTCTTTGAAGAAACAACAATAGTTGTGTTGTGTGAGATTTTGCTAAATAAAAAGATTGAGCTAGTACCAAGTTATAATCCAGGTAAGGAAATACCACAATATCCTGAACTCTGATTACAGACAAAAAAGGGCACCTTGGTAAATATTCTTGGAGTTGTAGCTAGACCAAACTGAAGAGCAACAAACTGATGATGTTTTCCAGAAAAGAGAACCTCATGAACTGGTAATGTTCAAACACCTAGATTACGAGTTTTGCGTTGCAGCTTTTAACGCTGAAAAAATGGCAATTTCAGCGTAAAAGCAGGAACGCACTATTGGGAGTCGCGTCGCTATAACTATACCTCAAGTATTTAGCCTGTAACTCAACGTCAATCCCGCACTTAAAAAAATGAAATTTTTGTGTGCGATTTCCATAGCGCCGGTCATAACTAAACTGTTACAAAGTACTGTACACTAACACCCATAAACTACCTATTAACCCCTAAACCGCTGCCCTCCCGCATCGCAAACACCATATTAAACTTATTAACCCCTAATCTGATGCCCACCCACATTATGGCTATTAAATAAACCAATTAACCCCTAATCTGCTGCCCACCCACTTCGCCAACACTATTTAAATATATTAACCCCTATTCCGCCGCTCCCCAACATCGCCGCCACTATTATAAAGTTATTGACCCCTATTCCGCCGCTCCACAACATCGCCCCACTATAATAAAGCTATTAACCCCTATTCCACTGCTCCCCAACATCGCTGCCACTAAATAAAGTAATTAACCCCTAAACCTCCAGCCTCCCACATCTCCACCACTAAATAAACCTATTAACCCCTAAACCGCTGGCCCCCCACATTGCAAAACACTAAATTAAACTATTAACCCCTAAATCTAACATCCCCCTAACTTTAAATTAAAATTACAATATATCTCTATTTAAATAAATAAAAACTTACCTGTGATATAAAAGTAAACCTAACATTAAACTATAAATTAACCTAACCTTACTATTCTAATAAAATAAAAAAACTACCAATGAAAATATCTAAATTACGGGGGGGGGGGGGGGGGGGCGTGGTTTGGATCGGTTGCATTTGATGAAGCTCCCTAAATTACCCTCCAAATTCTTTACTTATCTACATAGATGTAAGCCATCTATCCTTTTATTTGGAATCCTCAACTACCTCACATTGTGGTGACTTTGAAATACTGAGCTCATCACTTTTATACTATCAGGGATCTGAACGCACTTCCTGGAAAGCTGCACGGTGAGCGTACGTCATCCCCCCCCCCCCCGGGCCACTCGGGTTAAAGCGGCTGACTACCAGACCACCCTATATATACACCCTAATTTGACCATGGAGGAGAACATTCAACTACTTCAAATACAAGAGCTTCTCATGAAGGTTGAGCTGCAGATGCGATACAATTTCCGCGACCTTACAAACATAATCAGAGACATGCCCGGTCAGGGAGCTGCCAGTATAAATAAAATGGCGGAGGGAGAAGCTTCCTCTCAGCACGTAACAGCACAAACCGAAGCAAGTATCCCTCATTACGCGGCAGATATTAAGCAGAGATATCTACTCCAGCCTGAAAAGATCGCAACTGAAAGGAACCTCATTACACCTACATGGGACTCGAGGACTCATCATAACAAAGTAGGAGAAGGTGTTGCTATGCAGCAGAAAAATCTTCACGCAGAATCCTTCCTTGCAGACCTTCAGGATGGTGCGGCCGGCCTCCTGACCTATGGTAACGCTATTTTAACGGCAAGGAGCGTTGATAGCCACGGGAAGAATGTGGAAACTTCCGACATTTTGATGTAAACTTTGGGACTCTAAGAGCACATGTTCAATTGGGATTATTTATTTGTGAGGACATCAGCTGTCTGAACCCACTCATTCAGAGGGGGCCCCTAGTGCAATGGATTCAGACTTTCTCCTGGTGCTATGAGGCACAAGCAATGACCCAATTCTCCACTACAGGAGTGAGCTAATGGAACTAACCATTGGACTCGCCTCAGATATATTGTTAACCTAGCACACTTTATATTTGCAACGTTTAGTTTCTTGGTCCAAGCCCTTATTTCTATTTCCACAACTTCATCTATGCATAGATAATTATATAAAACCCTGTATTGCTAGATGTATGGCTTTTGCGTTCTGTATCTTGTGGCATATTATTTTCTTTCACTACCTTAAAACACATAAGCAGTGCATTTTTACAGCTCCTCATAATGCTGCCCTGACCTAATTTCAGATAGTCTCCTTTTATAACAGATAGTACCTGAAGCTTCCCCTTAGCAGCATGATCTATTTAGGTATTTACCTTCCATAACATTGTCACTGTCTCTACAATAGGAGTCTGTTTTAGCAGCCACCAGTGAACTTTACTAGTTTCTCTCATACAAACTACTGACCTTCTTAGGATTCATATTGCTGAGACATAATAAGCCATAATAGAAGCTCTTCTTATCTACTACTAGCCAAATATTATATGGCCTTAAACGTATACAGGTTGCTCATAACACAGCGTGTAAAAGTATATCTAAATATATATATAAAGGCATTGATAAATTCTTACTACATTTCAACTTATTCAATATAATTTTTATCTTGACTAGCTTAGGTCATCTATTGCTCATTTAAAAATATTTAATCCTATATGTACCCAAAGCCCCATTGATCTCCATTGATTGTGCTTTATTATTTTCCTTTATATGCTATGTTAAACCACTATGCGGCACAAGTAATGAACCAATTCATTTCATAATTTCCTACCGGATTCACCTCTGATATATAATTAACCTAGCGCATTTTATGTTAGTAACGTTGAGTATCTTAGCTCCAGCCCTTATTTCTATTTCTATTTGAATGACTCCATCTATGTAAAGACCAGTGTAAAATGCCTTGTATTGCTAATTGTGTGACTTTTGCAGTGTGTATTTGGTGGATCCCTATCTTCTCTTGCTGCCATAAAGTACCTCAGCGGCTCTTCCCTCCAGCTTTCCATGTTACTGCTCAGGTTTAATTTTGGGTATACTTCTTTTATAATGTATACTATTGGAAGCATCCACTAAACAGCATGATATATTGGGTATTTACCTACCATAAAGTTGTCAATGTCACTACAGTGTGAGCCTGCCCTAGTAGAACCCAGTGTAATTTACTGGTTTTCTCACATATGAACTACTAACTTCAATATAAATCCTATTACTGAGACATTAAGCTTTAATAAGAAGCCCCTTTTACGCGTTTTTCACCAATTACTATTTAACCTTAAAGGTTTAAAGGGTGCTCATAGCTCGGCATGTAAAAGCGTATCTAGAAATGTATATAAAGGTGCTGTTACACTCTTACTGTATTCCAACCTATTTAATATAATTGTATCTTGACCAGCTTAGGATATCTATTGTCTGTTAAAAATATTTTATCTCATGTATGCCCAAGGCCTCCTAGTTTTTCATTGGTGGTACTGCATTATTTTCCTTTTAATGCTATGTTAAATATACCAGAGCGGCTCTTGTCCGCTGCTTGTTTATATATTCTTTAAACCCTCCTCCAGAATATTGAAAAAATTTATCTTTAGGTCCAAGTGTGGCCTTGCACTCACAGGAGAAGTTTCTCTCTTATATCCTGAAAAATTAGATTTCATTTTAACCAGTTCAACACAACCACTTCTATACATATATTTCATAATATGCTTGTTGTTTTTGTTAAAACATTTTTACAATTTAGTTTTTGTAGTGTTTGAACATATTGACTTTGTTGTATGTACTACAAATCTCAATAAAAAAAAAAAATCTAAATTACAACACTACAAAAAAATTTAAAAAATCTAAATTACAACAAAAAACAAGTTTACCAAAATTAATTAACACTAAAATCACGAAAAATAAAAAACACTAAGATTACAAAAAAATAAACAAAATTATCAAAAATAAAAACAACTACACCTAATCTAAAAAAAATGCCCTAAAGAAATTAGCTCTTTTACCTGTAAAAAATACAAAGTCCCCCCCAACAGTAAAACCTACCACCCAACCAACACCCCAAAATAAAAAAAAAACCTAACTCTTAAAAAAAACTTAAGCTACCCATTGCCCCTAAAGGGGCATTTGTATGGACATTGGCCTTAAAAGGGCATTCAGCTCTTTTCCAAGTGCCCATCCCTAAAGTAAAAAAAAAAAAACCCCCAAAAAAAAGCTTTATTTAGTGGCGCAGATGTGGGAGGCCAGAGGTTTAGGGGTCAATAACTTTATTTAGTGGCAGGGATGTCGGGGAGCAGCGGAATAGGGGTTAACATCTTTATTATAGTGGCGACGATGTCAGGGTTCGGAGTAATAGGGGTTAATAGCTTTATTATAGTGGTGGCGATGTCGGGGTGCGGGGGAATAGGGGTTAATCATTTTATTACAGTTGCGGCGATGTCGGGGAGCGGCAGAATAGGAGTTAATAACTTTTATTAGTGGCGGCGATGTCGGGAGCGGCAGATTAGGGGTTAATAACTTTATTTAGGTGTCGGCAATGTCGGGGGCAGCAGATTATGGGTGTTAAGGAATTGGGGTTTATGTTAGCGTGTTAGGTTTAAACGTAACTTCCCCCCCCCAGACATTATGGGGTTGCGTTACGGCGATCTCTATTACTCCTTTCAGGTGTTAGGTTTTTTCTAACATTCTCTCTCCATTGATGTCTA
This sequence comes from Bombina bombina, assembly GCF_027579735.1. Classification (NCBI taxonomy): domain Eukaryota; kingdom Metazoa; phylum Chordata; class Amphibia; order Anura; family Bombinatoridae; genus Bombina; species Bombina bombina. The sequence goes on from NC_069500.1 coordinate 288,204,745, forward strand.
TGGGGGAAAGCGTGCACGAGCACGTATTCTCAGCCTTGGATTTTGTGCAGTATGGAGCTTAACGCCACCATATCGCTCGCACAAGGAGGCTTTTCAGAAACTATTAATGGCAGTGCTATAGAGGGTGAAATAACGCAACTTTTGTTTAGCGCAAAACTCATAATCTAGGTGTGAGACAAAAAGTGACCTTGTTGAGCCAGTATGTAAATATGCCCTTCTTAGATAAGATTCAAGTTTGTTATCTAAAGGGTCTTTAAAAAAAGTACTGTCTTCTAGAAGAATACTAGTGCATTTAGCCAAAGTGGAAATGGCCCCATCAACTTTGGGAACTGTTTCCCATAATTCTTAGTTAGTAGCAGGTATAGGATATAGTTTTTTTTAAACCTCGAAGAAGGGTTAAAAGAGATACCTGGTTTAGACCATTCTTTAGCAAACATATCAGATACAGCATCAGGTATAGGGAAAATCTCAGGGAGATTGACAAGAATTGTATATACTGAATTCAAACGATTACATCATTGTCATTAGAATATTTAGCTTCCTCAAGCCCTAAAAAAAAATTCCCATGAGGTGAAAACATGGTGTTATGAGGCAGTACTCCCTTCACATCCCTTTAACAAGCACTGTACTCTGAGAGGAACCGGGCTTCAATATGCTGTGAAGCGCATTTCACTGAAGAAATCAAGCACATCATTATGCTTCAACCACCTCCAACGGAGGCAAAGTTTAAAACTGTGGTATACGTGGTGTGTGTGTGTAGGAGGGGGATATAGGCTTTTGAGGTTTGGGAAACTTTACCTCCTCCTGGTAGGAATGTATTTCCCAAACTTAACAGCTCATGGAATCTCGACACCTATATAAAAGAAATATATTTTTCCAAGCACTTTTTAACTCCTCAGACACGTCTTTTCTGAGGTTAATAATTGATTCTCGGACTATGCATTTCTCACAGACAGACCTGTGCCGACTAAAGCTACAATTGGCCTTGCTCTTCAACTAAATCCTTTCCTTTCCGTTATCAGTGCATAGAGGCTATGGGTCTCATGCCAGTCTGTTGGGAAGGTGTCTGAGGGTATCTAAGACTGCAGGGAATGTCATTTACACAAACACAGGTGCTTCACTCCGTGTGTAGTCAAATAGCAAGCAAAGGTAGGCAGGGAAATAATCCACAATGTCAGATCAGCGGTATTACACACAACAATCAGGAGCCGTACACAAACATATGCAGCTTCGGTGTTTTAGGATTAGACAGTAAAGCCCACTCACAGGGCACTCACCACTCAGGATCGGATGCCTCTATCTTGCGCTATCAGGCGTGAGGTCTTACCCGTACTGATGAGTCAATTGTCCTTTGTCTCCACAACACCTCCACAATTCGGGGACGCTGCTTCCAATAATAAATCCCGGTTCCGGTTGGTTACGCTGTCACGTACTTCCTAGGTGTATTTTCTCAGCCTGCCGCTCAATGTCCACTAGGACCCAAATAGCGAGCTCCTCCTTGCTCACAAGAAGTAAATCGTAGAAAGAAACACAGGTCTGGTCCAGTAGATAAAATCAGTAGTAAACTTTATTCATAACTTTTCCATAAAATAAGGAGAATACACACATAGTAATAGTGTATGCAGGTTCGGTCTTACGCGTTTCGGCGGTAAACTTACGCCTTAATCATAGACCATACCTGAACCTCATACACCTGAAGCTTATAACAAGACGCTTATGCCCTCCCTCTTATTTTTCTTTTACTCAGAAAGATCATGTTCCAAAGCTCTTAAAGGGATATTTTCACCTGTTAATACTTCTTAAGGTTAATGCACATTTTGAACATATTTACTTGTCATATATTGTATTCCTTATTAGAAAACCATAAACCTTATAAGATAATAGTTTCATGAAGAAATCTCAATTTGTCACATTGTGAAACTTAGGTTTCAATTTTTTTTACATAATAGTTTTTCTGTCTACTATATCAAATATTTATCATTTCTTCAATATATATATGTTGACACATATTATTATAACAAAAATAGAAGGAGAATGCCTACTCTGTTTTTTAGATACCAGATATACAGGGAGTGCAGAATTATTAGGCAAATGAGTATTTTGACCACATCATCCTCTTTATGCATGTTGTCTTACTCCAAAAGCTGTATGGGCTCGAAAGCCTACTACCAATTAAGCATATTAGGTGATGTGCATCTCTGTAATGAGAAGGGGTGTGGTCTAATGACATCAACACCCTATATCAGGTGTGCATAATTATTAGGCAACTTCCTTTCCTTTGGCAAAATGGGTCAAAAGAAGGACTTGACAGGCTCAGAAAAGTCAAAAATAGTGAGATATCTTGCAGAGGGATGCAGCACTCTTAAAATTGCAAAGCTTCTGAAGCGTGATCATCGAACAATCAAGCGTTTCATTCAAAATAGTTAACAGGGTCGCAAGAAGTGTGTGGAAAAACCAAGGCGCAAAATAACTGCCCATGAACTGAGAAAAGTCAAGCGTGCAGCTGCCAAGATGCCACTTGCCACCAGTTTGGCCATATTTCAGAGCTGCAACATCACTGGAGTGCCCAAAAGCACAAGGTATGCAATACTCAGAGACATGGCCAAGGTAAGAAAGGCTGAAAGACAACCACCACTGAACAAGACACACAAGCTGAAACGTCAAGACTGGGCCAAGAAATATCTCAAGACTGATTTTTCTAAGGTTTTATGGACTGATGAAATGAGAGTGAGTCTTGATGGGCCAGATGGATGGGCCCGTGGCTGGATTGGTAAAGGGCAGAGAGCTCCAGTCCGACTCAGACGCCAGCAAGGTGGAGGTGGAGTACTGGTTTGGGCTGGTATCATCAAAGATGAGCTTGTGGGGCCTTTTCAGGTTGAGGATGGAGTCAAGCTCAACTCCCAGTCCTACTGCCAGTTTCTGGAAGACACCTTCTTCAAGCAGTGGTACAGGAAGAAGTCTGCATCCTTCAAGAAAAAACATGATTTTCATGCAGGACAATGCTCTATCACACGCGTCCAAGTACTCCACAGCGTGGCTGGCAAGAAAGGGTATAAAAGAAGAAAATCTAATGACATGGCCTCCTTGTTCACCTGATCTGAACCCCATTGAGAACCTGTGGTCCATCATCAAATGTGAGATTTACAAGGAGGGAAAACAGTACACCTCTCTGAACAGTGTCTGGGAGGCTGTGGTTGCTGCTGCACGCAATGTTGATGGTGAACAGATCAAAACACTGACAGAATCCATAGATGGCAGGCTTTTGAGTGTCCTTGCAAAGAAAGGTGGCTATATTGGTCACTGATTTGTTTTTGTTTTGTTTTTGAATGTCAGAAATGTATATTTGTGAATGTTGAGATGTTATATTGGTTTCACTGGTAAAAATAAATAATTGAAATGGGTATATATTTGTTTTTTGTTAAGTTGCCTAATAATTATGCACAGTAATAGTCACCTGCACACACAGATATGCCCCTAAAATAGCTATAACTAAAAACAAACTAAAAACTACTTCCAAAACTATTCAGCTTTGATATTAATGAGTTTTTTGGGTTCATTGAGAACATGGTTGTTGTTCAATAATAAAATTAATCCTCAAAAATACAACTTGCCTAATAATTCTGCACTCCCTGTATTTAAGAATTTCTTTACAGAATAGGGGATAAAAGGACATTGTTAAATTGGCTTTGTTGTAGATATAAATTATATTAATCGTGCTTTGATATAGATGTACTACATCAAACAGGTATAAAAATATCTAAATAACAAGCAGCAACAATGATAAAAGGAAAGCTGGTTGTAATAAACAGATTAGTGGCAGAGAACCTAAGCATAGGCTTATTTATTCTTTATGTTGTTTATGTAAACAGATATTATGACCAGCAGTTAATAATATCGTGTTCAGAATTAAACCCAAGTGGAACCAGAGTCTTAAACAGAAAGATCCAATAGGCTTCCTGTTTTTTCAGAATATTTAAGCGATCACCTCCTCTATGGGACCTTGGTATGTGTTGAATAGAAGACCAACTGGAAAAATTTAGTTCTTGATTATGCTCTTCAATGAAATGAGTAGCAAGAGCAGAGCAAGCAATATTTTTTTCAATATTATACATATGTTCGCGAATGTGAGTTCTTACGTCCCTGGTGGTCATTCCAATATATTGTTTCCTGTGCTCTCTGCACTCAATGAGATACACCACATGGTCAGTTGAACACTTAATGCATCCCTTAATATTGTATTCGATATCTGTCACATAAGATTTACATTTTTGAGTGGTTTTAATATATCCACAGGCCCTACATCTTTTAATTCCACATTTATATGTGCCATTTGTCTGTAAACATGCACTTCTTTCTCTATCATCTTTCAGCTTATTTGTCTTTAACTCACTTGGGGATACAATATTAGCCAGTGACCTACCTTTCCTATATACAAATTTACAACCTTTTTCAACCACAGGTTTTAATATTTCATCTCCATAGATTATTGGCAGATATTTTTTAACCATCTCACAGATCTTATTATATTGATTAGAATACTGGGTTATGAACATGGGTCTGTCATCCTTACAGATATCCTTTGGTTTATCAAGAAGAAGACTAGCTCTCTCTAGTCTATCAACTTTTTTACTGACACTCTTAATTTGATTAACATTATAACCCCTATTCTTCATTCTCTCGGTTAACTCAGTTTTTGCTCTCTCATAGCTGTCAATCTTTGAACAGTTTCTTTTAGCACGGATCAGCTGACCTTTGATAATCCCTTTTGTAACATGTTTAGGGTGATTACTTTTTGAATGCAACAATGCATTTCCAGCAATAGGTTTTCTATACAGATCTGTCTCTACTTTATAGTTTTCATCAGCTATTAGAACCAGATCCAAATAATTGTTTTTTTCCCGATTCCAATCGGAGGTAAAACTCATACAGAAATCATTTTTATTTAGATATGATAAAAATAGATCTCTCTCTTTTTCATCCCCATCCCAGACAAACAACAAGTCGTCTATAAATCTCTTATATAGTCGAATGTGTGGTCTGTATGGGTTATTATCATTGGTGATTATGGTCCTTTCAAGCCAACCCATAAAAAGGTTCGCATAAGAGGGCGCAAACCGCGCCCCCATTGCGGTACCCTTTTTCTGCAAGAAAAACTCCCCCCTGAACATAAAATAATTATGCTCAAGGAGTAATTTGATCACTTCCAGAATAAAATTCTGGAAATATGGATCTAAAGTGGTTTCAAGGTTCAAAAAATATTCTACTGCTTTCAAGCCCAGAGCATGAGGGATCATAGAATACAGTGATACCACGTCCACTGATAGCCAGCTATAGGTTTTTTCCCATTTAAAATTTTCAAATAGCTGCAGGACATGCTTAGTATCTTTCAAATGGCTATCTAAGTTTAGAACAATTGGTTGTAAAATTTCATCGACCCAATTTGATAAGGGTTCTAGAATAGATTCAAGACCTGATATAATGGGTCTACCTTTGATGTTGGTTAGGCCCTTATGTGTCTTTGGTAGATGGTAGAATATGGGTATTTTAGGATTTTCAACATAAAGAGAATAAAACGTATCTCTATTAAGATACCCATATTCTAAGCCATCATCCAACAGAGACAGGAGCTTTTCTTTTATCTTTTGTGTGGGATCAAACGAAAGTTTTTCATACACACTGCAATCACTTAACTGTCTAAGGGACTTGTCAATATATCATTTAGTATCGCACACCACTATACTATTTCCTTAGTCTGATCTTTTTATTACAATTTGTTCATTTTTTTCCAAATTTCTTAATGCTTCTCTTTCTCTCATAGAGAGATTATTTTTACAGTTATCACCTTTTTCATTTTCTTTTAACTTTATTAAGTCATCCATTAAATTTTTATGAAAAAGCTCAAGTGAATGACCTCTAGACCTAGTAGGGTAGAAACTAGATTTTTTTCTTTTTCATATTGCAGGGAATGTGGTCGCCTCAGGAGGCAAGGTTAACCATAAATATTCTGTAACTCTGTGCAATCTTCAGGGCTCTCCAGAGTTGGCCAAACCTCAATTAGGAATATTTTCTTTGATTCCAGGCAGAATATATTTAACCTGATTAACACTTTTCCTCCATTTGTGTTGATATCTAGAGTGATGGCTAAAATCAAGATGAAACAAGCTTCAGCAATTCTGATTGCTCTAACATAACCTTGCAGGATTTAGTTTGCGGATGTAGTTCAAATGTATTTTTGCCCAACTTGGAAGGTTCCTCTCAGATGGGATCTTCATTCACAAAGTCCTTTCTTTTATTAGGATCTCAAAAATCAGAATTTTATGGTGACTGAACACTTAGTACTTTCTTAGATGCCTTGGCTCAGGCTGGGAAAATTGTCACACAGTGTTTTTATCATCAAGTTTAGAAAACATTTTTTTCGAATAGTGTGATCACAAAAGGGTACCGCTGGAATTCTTTTAGAATTGATAGAGTTCTTGAAATCCTGCAGCAGGGTTTGAAAAAGGGTTTGTCAGCTAGTTTTCTGAAGGGTCAGATTTCAGCTCTGAATTAAAACAGTTATTTATCCAGTTTCTCATCCTTGAAATCTTAATCTGTTTTTGAGCATTCTTTAGACTCCTACTTTTCAGCCTATATATTAGACCATCAGCTTTTATCCTGGAAGGTTATTCTTCTACTAGCTATTTTATTCTGCCAGGAGGTTTTCTAAGTTTTCATGTTTGTTTTCCAAACCCCCTTTTTCAGATTTTTTTTTATCAGGATAAAGCTGTTCTTCACATTAGTTATTCATTTCTTCCTAAGGTGGTATTTATGTAGAGCGGATACTGTTAATCAGGAAATTATGGTCACTTATTTCTGTTCTACTCCTAAGAATTCTAAAGTGTGACTTCTTCCCAATCCAAATGTTGTGAGAGCTCTCCAATATTATGTGGAAGCCATAAAAGACTTCAGACTTTCTTCATCTCTTTTTTTTATTTTTTCTATGCCTCACAAAGGACAGAAAGCTATGGCTCTTTCTTTAGCTGCATGGCTTAAAGCCTTGATTTGCAAGGCATATTTGTTGCGGGAGAAGACTGCCCCTGAGTGAACTACTGCTTATTCTACTAGAGCAGTTACCACTTTATGGCCTTTCGTAATGAGGATTCTATTTATCAGATTTGCAAGCCAGAGGACACTATTAGATACACAGTACTAGAGTGGTGTGTGGCCCACAGTGTGGTGTCAGAATTTTGTGCAGATTTACTTGTGGTGGTAAACATGGATGCTATGCTTTGTTTGATTTTTTTTCCTCCTTATTACATTTCCTTTTTGTTGCATGGCCACATTAAATATACAGTTTTGATGGTATTTAGCACTCTTCTCACTGTTGAAGAGTTTCTACTTGCTGATCCTTCATTTTTAGCACGCCCTTTACTGTTTCTGTGTGTAACTGTCGGCTGTAACGCAACTTAATTTTACCTCCAACTGTTCAGAGCTGTGCGTGCATGCGTTTTTCCTTCTCCTGTCTCTGCAAGCGGCCATCTTTGGATATAGACACGCTGTGTAAGGCTTCGTTCGTGAGTATTCTTAGGAGGTGGTTAAGAAGCTCTATTGCAGGAGTGTGGAGGTGCCTTGTTGTAGTGCTGTGGTTATCTAGTTGCGCCGGCAAGTAAAGAAGATTTGTTTTCTGTAACCTTTTTGTTTAGCAACCAAGCTTGTTGCTATATCTATCTGCACTATAGCTATCTGTGGTGTCAGAATTGTGTGCACATTTACTTGTGGGGGCAAACATGGATGCTATGCTTTATTTGAATTTTTTTCCCCCTTTATTATTTTTCCCTTTTGTTACATGACCACTTTAAATATACAGATTCAACGGTATTTAGCACTCTTTGCACTGTTGAAGAATTTCTACTTGCCGATCCTTCCTTTTTAGCACGGCCTTTAATGTTTCTGCATGTTACTGTGTCGGCTGTAACACACTTAATTTTACCTCCAACTTTTCAGAGCTGTGCGTGCGATTTTCCTTCTCCTCTCTCTGCAAGTGGCCATCTTTGGATATGGACATGCTGTGTAAGGCTTTGGTCGTGAGTATTCTTAGGAGGGGGGTAAGAAGCTCTATTCTAGGAGTGTAGAGGTGCCTTGTTGTAGCGCTGTGGATATCTAGTTACGCTGGCAAGTAAAGAAGATTTGTTTTCTGTAACCTTTTTGTATAGCAACCAAGCTTGTTGCTTTACCTATCTGTACTTTACAGTACAGTTATATTCTGTGTTTATTCTTTGTTGTGTATTCACCTGTCTGTTACCTCAGGGAGCAAACTGAATTCAAGCTTGAGTTTAGCTTAGCAGTTCCTATTTATATCTGTGTTACACTCTCATATGAGTATCTCGGCTGTTCCAAAGATATATCTCTGGGAGTTATTGATATTTAGCACAATTTTACCTTATACTATATAGGTTGATTTTGGGTATGTTTTTTTGGGCATAGCAAGCTAACGCCTAGATTTAGAGTTCTGCGGCCAAAGGGGTGCGTTAGCTACGCGTGCTTTTTTTCCCATGCACCTTTTAAATACCGCTGGTATTTAGAGTTCACAGAATGGCTGGGTTTTCAATGCGTTAGGCTCCAAAAAGGGAGCGTATAGCATAATTTAACGCCACTGCAACTCTAGATACCAGCGGTGCTTACGGAAGCGGCCAGCTTCAAAAACGTGCTCGTGCACGATTCCCCCATAGAAAACAATGGGGCCATTTGAGCTGAAAAAAAAACTAACACCTGCAAAAAAGCTGCGTTCAGCTCCTAACGCAGCCCCATTGTTTTTTTTTTGTTTTTGTTTTTTTTAAATTCTTTTTATTGAGGACATAGTTGTAATATACAATCTTTCGCAAATAAAGTGAAAACAACATACAAACATCTAGGTTTACATGAATAATACAGTGATGTTAAAGGAACTTTGTATGCATAGGCGATAAATGAGAATGCAAAATGTTCACTTATACGGAGGTCCTCATTTTTACAGAGGTAACTTATGAATATGTATTGATCTTTCAAAAGCATAGAGTCTAAATACAATGGTCTACATTGAAGTGGTCTTCAGGGTAGCTAACCAGTCTATAGTGGTAACTCCATGACATAGTTTTAAGAAATTATGTTGAATTTAAGCTCAAGTTTAAGTTGCACAATCCTAACCGTATCAGTTCGGGGGGCCCACAGGCCCCTCTCTGCCTATGACCTGTTTTCTCGTAGGTTAGGTCTCATGTTCAAGTTTGTTTTTTTAACTTTGAGCTTTTAACGTTTAACGGACTAGTCTCAGTTAGGGGATTTCAGGGGGTAAATGTTAGATAGTGTGGTCTAAACGTAACTTCTATAGAAGGGTAATGGGCAGATTATGGAAGAGGGAGAAGGAAAAGGCGGGAACATGAGTTCTAAAGAAAGTTAGGTAGGGACTGGACGGTGTTGCATAGTTTCCCAGGGTTCCCATGTAATGCAGTAGTTGCTCAGTTGTCCCCGTTCTCTAGCTACAAAGTTTTCCATGTTTTTGATGTAGTTTACGGTATCAAGAACACTCTGTAACCTTGGGGGTTGGCTCTTTTTCCAGTTCCTGGCTATAAGTAGCTTGGCAGAGATAAGGACATATATCAGTAAATTTTGTTTGTTTTTAGGAATTCTGTCTATGTCTAAATGTAATATGGCCAGGGCCGGATGTAAAGATGTTGTTAGTCCTAAGTCTTTACAGACCCTTCCCACTTTCTGCCAGTAGTCCGTTAGTCTCGGGCAGGTCCACCAGATATGTATGGGGGATCCCAATTCTCCACATTCCCTCCAGCACTGCGGCGAGTGCTCAGGGTAAAGTTTCTGTAACTTTGTAGGCACTAGGTGCCATCTGGTGATTACCTTAAAGTATAGTTCATACAGGGTGACACAGTGGGTTGCCGTTTTTGTTATGCTAATGACTTTGTTCCAAGTATCTAAAGAGAACGCTAACTGCAAATCTCTTTCCCATGTTTCCATGTGGGTTGTTTTTGAGGGGGGTGTTTCCTGTATAAGGCAGTGGTAGTGTGTCGAGAGGGGTTTAAACTGCTGAAGGTTAGTCTTCCACCTCATCTCCCAAATAGTCAGGTCTCTCAGGGAATCCTCTAGAAAGCCCCAAGATTTCATTAGTGTGCGCAGTCTAAAAAGGTCAAACCGGAGTTTGGGGGCCAGGGTAGGGAGGTTCAACATGTCTTGGTGTGGTCTTAACTGTGCATTACTGTAAAAGTCCTCTAGTGTATTTATACCCGATTCTGTTCAAGCGTTAAGATGTGTGTTTGGTAGTCCTATCAGGAGGCCTCTTATAGAATGCACTGGTGAAGGGTGCGGGGCAACTGTTTTATTGTGTCTCAACTTAAGCCAGGTCTCCTGACATTCCTTCACAATGCTATTTGCCACATGTATCTTAGTTCGCCAATGCGGAGGAAGCCAGAGTAGGTCCTCTAAATAAATGTATGCTGGCAAAGAGGCCTGCTCTAGTTCACTCCATCTCGTCGGAGGGAGATCTTTTCCCCAGGCTGTAGCATGCGTGATCATTGCCGCTTCGTGATACTTTCTGACGTTGGGGAGACCTAGGCCTCCTCTCTCCAACGGCCGTTGAAGGATGTGTGCTGCTACCCGGGGCCTTTTATCGTGCCAGGTGTATGTATTAAAGAGGGTCTGGAACTTCCTAATTACTAAGTGTGGGACTGATAGTGGTATACTGCGGAACAGGTAGGTGAGTTTAGGGAGCACCATCATCTTGATGACCGCTATCCTGCCGAGCCAGGATATCTCGCTGAATCTCTTAGAGTGGAGATCCGAGGCGACTGCTACCAGTAGCGTCTCAAAGTTCTCTTTTATCACTGTAGCTTTCGTGTGGGATAGGAAGACTCCCAAGTGGCGAATCCCTTTGGAGGACCACTTAAAGGAGTAGGCAAGCTGAATGGTTTCTTTCTCGCTTTGCGGTATATTAATGGAATACGCTTCCGTCTTAGTCACGTTTAACTTATAGTATGAAATCTCACCGAATCGGTTGAAAAGCTCAATTAATGGGGGGAGGGAGTCAATGGGATCTGACAGGAAGACCGTAAGGTCATCTGCAAAAAGTGCCAGCTTCTGGGGGATATCGTGTAGCTGGATACCGTGGATCGCTCTCGCCTCCCTGATGGCTATAGCCAAGGGTTCAATCAAACAGGAGAGGGGAGAGAGGGCATCCCTGCCTGGTTCCATTGCAGATTGTTATTTTAGGTGAGCAGAAACCTAATCCTCGAACGACCGCTGTGGGGGCCGAATATAGAGCTTTGACCGCTTTAATATAGGGGTCTGGTAATGCAAACATCGACAGGGTCTGAAATAAATAGTCCCACCTCACCCTGTCAAATGCCTTCTCGGCATCAAGTGACAGGGTGAGCATCTGGAGCCCCATGTCAGCTGCCTCTGAAAAAATATTCAGTAGGCGCCGGGTGTTGTCCGTGCCCTGCCGGCCCTGGACAAAACCCACCTGGTCTAGGTGTATGAGCGCCGGCAGATGTTTCCCTAATCTGTTCGCTAAAACTTTGGCGTAGATCTTGGCATCGACATTGATGAGCGAAATGGGCCTATAGCTAGAGCACAATAGTGGGTCTTTACCCTCTTTGTGGATTGTGGTGATATTTGCCTCCAAGAATTCTGCTAAGAAGCAACCTTTGTCTGCCGCGCCTTTGAACATCCGAAGAAGGATCGGGGCTATGATCGGGTTAAGCGTCCGGTAAAACTTTACTGTAAACCCGTCTGGTCCCGGGGCCTTATGGGGTGTGAGTTCATCTATGGCTGTTTTAATCTCCGCTAACGTGAATTGTTGCCCTATATCTGTTCTTGCTTTCTCAGATAGAGTGGGTATGGGTAGATTGTCTAGGAATCTATGAATGTCACCATGGGTAGACTTGGTTATCCCTTCCGTGGTCTCAATGTTGTATAGGGAAGAGTAGTAGGTTGCAAATGCAGCACCTATGTCCTTGGGCAAGTGCACTATACCGCTGTGTGTAGAAATGTGGGGTATTCTTTTCTGTTGGGTACGTTTGCGTAGTTTGTTTGCCAGAAGTTTGTCTGCTCTGTTTCCTTTATAATAATAAAGTTGTTTGAGCTTAAGTAGTGTTTCTTGGACACGCAGCAAGTCTCTTTTGGATATTTCCTCCCTAATGATTCCTATTTGACTTGCTGACTGTGAGTTAGGGTTTGATTTATTCGTCTGTTCGAGTGTGCGTAGGTCTCCATATAGTTTCGCTAAGGACTGTTTGCTCTCTTTACGGAGCCATGCTGTCTTTTTAATAAAATGTCCCCACAAGTATGCTTTAAGAGCTGCCCAGATCATAACTACATCAGTGTTCCCTGTGTCATTGTGTGAGAGAAATTCCTTTACTGTCTCCTGAAGTGCCGGGAGTTCTGTGTCAGTCAGCCATTGGTCTGGGAGTCTCCATGGGGGTCTATTCGTCAGGGATTGCAATTTGGTGAAGTCAAGATATACCATGTCGTGATCTGACCAAGTGCACAGTCTGATACTGGGGTTGATTAGGTGATCTAGGGACCATGAATCACAGAAGATATAGTCCAGTCGAGAGTACGAATTGTGGGCTTTTGAGTGATGTGTGAAGTCTCTCTCCGAAGGTGCTAAGCACCTCCATGCATCATAAAGGTTATATTGATATATGAGTTTCCGGAAGGTGTTAGAAGTGGATGAAACGTTTCTGTCGGAATGTGTTGTGAGAGTGGCTCGCTTATCTATTGAGGGGTCCCAAACCATGTTGAAGTCTCCCCCTATTATCAACCGTCCCTGTTTGATCTGGTCAATGTGTGTCAGGAGTTTACGGAGAAAGGGTATTTGTTTGGCATTAGGTGCGTAAAGTGAAACTAAGGTGAACAGGGTGTCATTAAGTGAGCAGATAAGTATCAGGAATCTACCCTCACTGTCTCTTTCTATGTACTCCAGTCTGTAGGATAGGTCCCTGCTGATTACTATGGCAACCCCCCTGTTTTTGCTTTCCAAGTTGGAAGCAATCTCACATATCGGGTAGTGTTGGGAGATCCCGGGAGTCCGGGGTTCCCCTGTCCAATGAGTTTCCTGCAAGAACAGGATGTGTATTTTATGTGTTAGTAAGTACCGCTGTAGGAGCTTCCTCTTAGTGGGGGAATTCAGTCCCTGTGCGTTAAGCGTAGCTATGCGTATTGGGGACATTTTGGGAGTGGCAGATGGGTCGCCTGGGTCACTGTGGGTAGGAGACTAGTCCGGGGACAGGGTACAGGGATCTATTTACTTTCTATGGGGATGGGAGTGCACTATGTATCTTTCAGTAAAGGGAGCTAAGAGAGAAAAAGGAAGAAAAAGAAAAAAGGAGAAGAGGAGAAACCTCTATGACTGTTCAAAAGTGATAGATATACACTTTCGCAATGAGTGTTCCGTCTGGTCTAAGCCAGAGGGGCACAACTAAATTGTTGGGGGTGGAGTTATGCAGAGAGGGGTCCAGGGCCCCGCCGGTCCAGTGTTTAGTTTGATAAGTCTGGTGGGAAAAAAGGCATATGCATTATAGTTATATATTAGTCATATGTAGAGTTATAATCAATGCTGTAAACCTCAAAGTATAGAACATTCATCTCAACAGGAGAAACTTTAAACAAAATACGATAACATAACAGAGAGTGTGTTAAAGTAAAAGCACTGCCATTTCCTCTGTACATGGTCATAGTCCTTGACCTTCAGATATGAATCTTTGTGTAGGTAAGTATTTTAATGTTCGAGTTGCATTATGGTGGCCCTTAAGTTTAGGTTGGCGAGCGAAGGGTCTAAATCTATAGTCCATAAGGGGTATGCCCGTAATTTATACTGCCGGTCGGTAGTAGCAAGGCAGTAGATGGGAACATGTAGATGTACCTGTAATGGTCATCAGTGTGCCTCAGTTAGGGTATATTTATGGTTTTGTGGACTAGCAGTAGCCAGTCTGGATACTTCAATATTGTTACATAAGTAGAGATGTACTAGGGTGTAATAGGGCATAGTCAATAGCGGATTGGTAAGTGTGGTGTGACCTTCTTTCTCGGGCTACAATCCGGAGATTGCTTGTAAATAACTGGTCAAGGGACCAACTTAACCCACAAAACTGCTAGTATCTGGAGAACATGTTACCTAGCATAATACAGTACATGTACATTTTTTCAGCGGTGTGCATATCCCTATTTGTCCATGTGATAGTGTCTGTGTTGTTAATAAAGGGGTGTATATACTTGTGCTATCTTTAACTAATATTCCTCATCGTAAGTACAGACTAGATATCCCTAGGCTTGAAAAACTGTTGTGAGCAACATTACAGAAAGCAAGAGCAGTTGGTTAAATGAATACACAGTGGTATGTAACAAAGGAGCAATATAGGTGCAATTATTTAATAAGAAACATAAAAGTTCTAAGTCTTTGGTCATTGTCCATAGTTATAAACATTATAAAACAAACAGGCTGCAACATGTGAATTGCAGTGGTCTCACCCATCTTCTCTCTGCTCATCCACTGAGTTCCTCTTTGGGTTGTGGGGGATACTCCCTCCTACGGAGAGATATCCCAGCGAGGAATACCGCTGAGGTAAGTTATGTAAGCAGGTCCTTTATGGGTCTGTGTTCTTAGATATACCAATAGTGTCTCTGACTTTGTTTAGGGTCTCACTTGGTTTTCCTGTGGCTCCAGATGGTCGTTGTGGCAGTGGTTTCCAGGGAGGTGCTGAAGCTCTCAGACCTGTGCCCTTATCCGAGTTGGAAGAGTGATCCTCTCTGTCTGGCGGGAGCAAATCCCACTTCTGGAGTAGTTCTCGTGCTTGCTGAGGAGTAGAGGCCATAAACTGGTGACTGTCTTTGGTAATGAAAAGTCTCACTGGGAACCCCCACCTATATTTTAGATCTCTCTCTCTCAGTATTTTGGTATACGGTTGAAAGTGTCTGCGCAATTGCAGCGTGTGGGGAGAGAGGTCTGGATAGATTTGCAGTCCAGCATAGTCCTCAGGAAGGCGCTTGTCCCTGGCCAGTGCCCTAAAGATTTTTTCCCGAAATGTATAGTAATGGAGTTTCGCTATCACATCTCTAGGCTGGCCACCATCCGCTGTTCGCGCTCTGAGAGCTCTATGTACTCTATCTATGAGGTTTTCATTATTAGTCACAGGTCCCAGCACTGCTTCAAACAATCCCTGTAGATATTTTTCCAAATCCTGAGGCAGCACAGATTCAGGTATGCCTTTCACCCGTATGTTATTGCGGCGTGATCTGTCCTCTAGATTCGCTAACTTCAGTTCCAGATCTGTAATTTGAATGGCTAGAGATTGAGAGTAGCTAAGAAGGTTAGTGTGGTCTATTGCAAGGTCTTCTTGTTTGCGCTCTAGCGCATCCGTGCGCTCACTTATGAGACCAATACCTCTCTTCAAATCTGCATGGGATCTGTCAAACCTTTTCGTTAGAGAGTCATGGTGTGAAGCTAATAATGATTTCATAGTGTCCATCGTGTTGTTATTAGAGCAGGTGTCTGGCCTTAAAATTTGTGAGGCTCTCTTTACTAATGTGGACCCAGATTGGGTGTCTGAGGCACTACCTGGGTCTGAATAGTCATCTTCTGATCTTGTCTGAGCTGTGCTTGGTTGACGGTGAAAATGGTCTGCAACCGTTCTTTTCGGGGTGGAGTGGGGCTTCTGTTTACGTTTGTGAGCCTGTGACATTTTGTTATAATAATGAGCGAGATAAGTTATTAGTATCTACTTGTTATTGCTAAGGACCTGCTTGTTTTTTGTATGCTAGAGTTGTAACATTGGCCGGCGGGGACACAGACACTCTAGGGTTGTTTACATGGCGCTACAGAGCCTCTCCATGGGGAGAGAGTGCGGCATCAGAATCAGTTCAACCTGAATGTCTGTAGAGCGGGTATCTTTTCTGTGTAAGAGCAGTCGTTGGGGTGGCTATAGGGTTCTGTCCTTAGTTGTATAGGATACTTTTTGATGTATATGTTCGCCGCACCTTATGCAGCAGATTGTGTAGCGGTTACCTTTCTCAGTGTATACCCCTCTCTCCTGGGGAAATGTCTCCTTTTGACGAAGTGGGTAAAGGGGATGAGGATATGACCCACCTACAGAGAGATATGGGAAATGGAAGAGAGAGGGGCTAACAGTTTGATTCTGTTATAATAATAATAATAACCGGGCTCCAAATGTTACGGGAGGGACAGATGAGAGCAAAACCTCCCGAGAGTCAATAAGCTGTATTAAGTGTCTAAATTCTGCACCTACAGATCTTCACCTGCCTGTTAGGTTCAATTTAAATGGTAGGCCTATAATGGTAATAATGTCAGGCAGGACTGAGCTTGTGTGGAGGGTGAAAAATAACCCTGGGCTTTGGACCCCGTGGGGGCCTGGTGGAAGATATAAAGGCCAGTTAAATCTCTTAAGCTGCACAATTTTAGTATGGCGTGATTTCGGCCTCCCAGTTATAAGTTATATCAGCAGTATCTTGTGAGGTGGCAGGAGGATAATCTCTAGCTTTATTACTGCAGTATTGACAATTAGGTAATTAACCTGGGGCCCAGGGTATCAAATTCTTTGTAAATTCACAGTCTGCTTATTTATTTGTAGCATCTCTAGTTGGTGGGGGTTAGATGGTTCTTGGGGCAGTAACACCAGCGTGCATAATATTCCTGATGAGGCCTCGTATGATCGGGTTATATGGGCAGCAGGGTTGTGTTATATATATATCCGGTGCCAGACTTTTGTGCTTAGCTGAGAAGCACTAGATTGCTTGACCATCAGTAGTCAATCTTGGGGTGTTCTGTCTGAGGCTGGTCTAGCGTGAAAGAGCAGGTTTAATTTTGGCTATAGACATGTAGTAACCTAAATGTAAATATAAGGCAGTATTTGCCTAGATAGTGACTTATAATGATGGAATATGGAAAAATACCCAAAATACAGCAAAGTCTCTGTGGGTATGATAAGCTGAGAAATCAAAAACTGGCTTATGTCAGCTGAGACTGGCTGCACTCCACTAGCAAATATAGCAACTGTCCTTTAGTAGAGAGGAAGAGACTGTCGTGTCACTATTTATACCTGTGGGATCTCTCCTAGCGTTAGGTGAAATGAGTTGCCCTTTACTTCCAGGGCCCTTATCGTGTCACTAACTGCGCTCTATAGGTTGCCCTCTGATTCCTCTCGCCGAGGTCTTTACAATGTGTAGTGAGTAGTTATGGGACCTGACCCACTCCTCTTTCCCCCGCAAAATCAATGAAGTTCTTTATTATGAAGTGGGGAAGAGGTAGGATGACAAGTAGTAAGGCCCTTGCAGTGCGTGAGGCGTGATCACCTGTCCTATTAAAAGACCAGGCAGTTTAAAGTTATGCAGGAGGGCAGTAGAGGTGCGTGTGCTGCTGCAGTGTCTTACCGGTTAGTACGTCACGCTCACTCCGTAGGCGTTTCCTCTCCAAACTGTGATCTGTGCAGCTTTGCACTCAGGGACATGAAGACCAAGATGGCGGGCCTTAGCGCCAAAACTGAGCCGATAGAAGAGAGCTCAGCGATCGCTCCCTCCTGTGTGTCCCCGTTTATCCAGAGGATCAGCAGCTCCTACTCATATACTCCACAGATCTCCGGACTCAAGCCGTCACAGGGTCCTCTGCGCTTTCTCCGTCTGGGGTAAGTTTGGAGGCTAGAGTCTCTAAGAGCTGTGTCTCTGCCCCCCGGAGCGGATCCCTGACCCTCCGGATGGCAGCCAACCAGCAGTCCTGGCAGGGGAGTTCACGGATTGGTCTCAATATTCTGCGGTCTCAAGTTAACAGGTCCGGTCCGTGAAGGGGTTATAAATGACACCAAACTCCCAATTTGTGTAGATCGTCGTGTAGACTGAACCCTAAGCCTGGGTATTTCAGTGATCAGGCTACAAATAGTTAGGAATATTAAGTATATATTAATTATATTTAAGAGGTCTGCCAGGAGCTCTCCCAAGGCACGTCTTCTCTGCTTGGCAGTTAACTCCGCCCCCCGCAGCCCCATTGTTTTCTATGGGGAAACACTTCCTACGTCTGCACCTAACACTCTAACATGTACCCCGAGTCTAAACACCCCTAACCTTACACTTATTAACCCCTATTCTGCCGCCCCCGCTATCGCTGACCCCTGCATATTTTTTTAACCCCTAATCTGCCGCTCCGTACACCCCCGCCACCTACATTATCCCTGTGTATCCCTAATCTGCTGCCCCTAACACCGCCGACCCCTATAATATATTAATTAACTGCTATAATTTTTATTATATTAATTAACCCCTAATCTGCCCCCCACAACGTCGGCTCCAACTGCCTACACTTATTAACCCCTAATCTGTCGACTGGACCGTGCCGCTATTATAATAAAGTTATTAACCCCTAATCCGCCTCACTCCAGCCTCAATAACCCTATAATAAATAGTATTAACCCCTAATCTGCCCTCCCTAACATCGCCGACACCTAACTTCAAACATTAACCCCTAATCTGTCGACTGGAGCTCACCGCTATTCTAATAAATGTATTAACCCCTAAAGCTAATTCTAACCCTAACGAAATAAATTAACTCTTATTAAATAACTTATTCCTATTTAAAGCTAAATACTTACCTGTAAAATAAACCCTAATATAGCTACAATATAAATTATAATTATATTGTAGCTATTTTAGGATTAATATTTATTTTACAGGCAACTTTGTAATTATATTAACCAGGTACAATAGCTATTAAATAGTTAAGAACTATTTAATAGTTACCTAGTTAAAATAATTACAAAATTACCTGTAAAATAAATCCTAACCTAAGTTACAATTAAACCTAACACTACACTATCAATAAATTAATTAAATACAATATCTACAATTATCTACAATTAAACATAACACTACACTATCAATAAATTATTTAAATAAAATATCTACAAATAAATACAATGAAATAAACTAACTAAAGTACGAAAAATAAAAGAGAACTAAGTTACAAAAAATAAAAAAATATTTACAAACATTAGAAAAATATTACAACAATTTTAAACTAATTACACCTACTCTAAGCCCCCTAATAAAATAACAAAGCCCCCCAAAATAAAAAATGCCCTACCCTATTCTAAATTAAAAAAGTTCAAAGCTCTTTTACCCTACCAGCCCTAAACAGGGCCCTTTGCGGGGCATGCCCCAAAGAATTCAGCTCTTTTGCCTGTAAAAAAAACACATACAATACTCCCCCAACATTACAACCCACCACCCACATACCCCTAATCTAACCCAAACCCCCCTTAAATAAACCTAACACTAAGCCCCTGAAGATCTCCCTACCTTGTCTTCACCTCACCGGGTCCCGATCTGTCCAGAAGAGCCTCCGATGTCTTGATCCAAGCCCAAGCGGGGGGCTGAAGAGTGACGTCCATCCTCGGGCTGAAGTCTGGATCCAAGCGGCGGCTGAAGAAATCCATCATCGGCTGAAGTCGGAAGTTCATCATCGGGATGAAGTCTTCTATCAAGCCGCAAGATCGGAACAGCCAATAGAATGCGAGCTCAATCTGATTGGATCAGCCAATCGGATTGAACTTGATTCTGATTGGCTGATTCCATCAGCCAATCAAAATATTCCTACCTTAATTCCGATTGGCTGATAGAATCCTATAAGCCAATCGGAATTCGAGGGACGCCATCTTGGATGATGTCATTTAAAGGAACCGTCATTCGGCGAATAGGCGTCGGTTGAAGAGGTTGGATCCGCGTCGGTTGGAAAAAAGATGGCTCTGCTCCGCTCCAGAAGAAAGAAGATTGAAGATGCGGCTTGATAGAAGACTTCATCCCGATGATGGACTTCCGACTTCAGCCGATGCTTGGATCCAGACTTCAGCCCGAGGATGGACGTCACTCTTCAGCCCCCCGCTTGGGCTTGGATCAAGACATCGGAGGCTCTTCTGGACAGATTGGGACCCGGTGAGGTGAAGACAAGGTAGGGAGATCATCAGGGGCTTAGTGTTAGGTTTATTTAAGGGGGGTTTGGGTTAGATTAGGGGTATGTGGGTGGTGGGTTGTAATGTTGGGGGGGGGGTATTGTATGTGTTTTTTTTACAGGCAAAAGAGCTGAATTCTTTGGGGCATGCCCCGCAAAGGGCCCTGTTCAGGGCTGGTAAGGTAAAAGAGCTTTGAACTTTTTTAATTTAGAATAGGGTAGGGCATTTTTTATTTTGGGGGGCTTTGTTATTTTATTAGGGGGCTTAGAGTAGGTGTAATTAGTTTAAAATTGTTGTAATATTTTTCTAATGTTTGTAAATATTTTTTTATTTTTTGTAACTTAGTTCTTTTTTATTTTTCGTACTTTAGTTAGTTTATTTCATTGCATTTATTTGTAGATATTTTATTTAAAATAATTTATTGATAGTGTAGTGTTAGGTTTAATTGTAGATATTGTATTTAATTCATTTATTGATAGTGTAGTGTTAGGTTTAATTGTAGATAATTGTAGGCATTGTATTTAATTACTTTATTGATAGTGTAGTGTTAGGTTTAATTTTACAGGTAATTTTGTAATTATTTTAACTATTTTAGCTATTAAATAGTTCTTAACTATTTAATAGCTATTGTACCTGGTTAAAATAAATACAAAGTTGCCTGTAAAATAAATATTAATCCTAAAATAGCTATAATATAATTATAATTTATATTATAGCTATATTAGGGTTTATTTTACAGGTAAGTATTTAGCTTTAAATAGGAATAATTTACTTAATAAGAGTTAATTTATTTTGTTAGAATAAAATTATATTTAACTTAGGGGGGTGTTAGGGTTAGGGTTAAAATTAGCTTTAGGGGTTAAAATTTTTTATTAGAGTAGCGGTGAGCTCCGATCGGCAGATTAGGGGTTAATACTTGAAGTTAGATGTCAGCGATGTTAGGGAGGGCAGATTAGGGGTTAATACTATTTATTATAGGGTTATTGAGGTGGGAGTGAGGCGGATTAGGGGTTAATAAGTGTAGGCAGGTGGAGGCGACGTTGTGGGGGGCAGATTAGGGGTTAATAAATATAATATAGGGGTCGGCGGTGTTAGGGGCAGCAGATTAGGGGTACATAGCTATAATGTAGCTGGCGGCGGCGTGCGGACGGCAGATTAGGGGTTAATAAGTGTAGGCAGGTGGAGGCGACGTTGTGGGGGGCAGATTAGGGGTTAATAAATATAATATAGGGGTCGGCGGTGTTAGGGGCAGCAGATTAGGGGTACATAGCTATAATGTAGCTGGCGGCGGCGTGCGGACGGCAGATTAGGGGTTAATAAGTGTAGGCAGGTGGAGGTGACGTTGTGGGGGGCAGATTAGGGGTTAATAAATATAATATAGGGGTCGGCGGTGTTAGGGGCAGCAGATTAGGGGTACATAGGGATAACGTAGTTGGCGGCAGTGTACGGAGCGGAAGATTAGGGGTTAAAAAATGTTTATAGAGTGGCGGCGATGTGGGGGGCCTCGGTTTAGGGGTACATAGGTAGTTTATGGGTGTTAGTGTAGAGCACAGTAGTTAAGAGCTTTATGAACCGGCGTTAGCCCAGAAAGCTCTTAACTACTGACTTTTTTCTGCGGCTGGAGTTTTGTCGTTAGAATTCTAACGCTCACTTCAGACACGACTCTAAATACCGGCGTTAGAAAGATCCCATTGAAAAGATAGGATACGCAATTGACGTAATGGGATCTGCGGTATGGAAAAGTCGCGGCTGCAAAGTGAGCGTTAGACCCTTTCCTGACTGACTCCAAATACTGGCGGTAGCCTAAAACCACGCTGGTTTTGACGGCTACCGCCCAACTCTAAATCTAGGCCTATGTTTACTAACTACTTTATAGCTGTATATCAGTGGTTAACTATGTCTCCACTTATACAGACGGTTAAGTACTTTTTTATATCATACTGCACCATGGATCAGTCTGAAACGATCATTTTGGGGCTAGACCTTTGGAGGAAATGTCTATTGACTTCATTCCAACCAATAGATGTATGCTTAGCAAATTGACTTCTATTCGTCATCTAGCTCAGCTTTGCAGTACTTATTTAAACTTAGTATTACTCTCTCAAATGAGTACAGCTGATGTTCAAAGCGTGCATTGTTCTGCTATGGTGAGCTCTTTAAAACTGAATATTGTAATTCTCCCAACTCAGATATGCAAGAAAAACGAATCCTCCCTCCAAGTTCAGCCACCTGGGTGCAAATAAGCAAATAATATTCTCCAAAAAATAGTGCACTCTCAGGGGTTTTCAAACAAAAGGTCAGCTTTATTGGATGACGTTTCAGGGAACTATTATTCCTTTCATCAGATCAGAAAAAGTGAACATATGTGGTATAAAATTGCGCCAAACCATGCGTTCCACCTAGCCGAACCCAGAAGAAAACAAAGTATCCACTTTCGGTTTCGCCGGACTAGTAAATGCTTATATCCTAACAAATACGTGCCTCCATCCCATTACATGTATTGAACATACACTCTCAAACATGTGTGTAAGCATATAGAATATGTTGAAACATAATATACACAAATTATATCAGTGTCAAAAACCAGCAAACTGGATGTTGTCATAATTTCCCTTCCAGCTTCGCCGAAGGTGCTAGTAATGTGTTACAAATCTTGTCAACCTCAAAGTGTAATTCAGGTAAATACCCATAGTGACAAACAATTCACTCAACATCAAGAATGCTGCTAAACTCATTATTGTATGCATTGTGATGCATGCTCACAGGTTTATATACCGGCAAAAACACCCCAGTGACAATGCTGCACTCAGTACAAGTGTGATCAAACTCACATTCATTCAAATATAAAAGAATAAAAATAATGCATAATAATATATTCAGAACACAGCTTGTGTCCCTAGGGTATCTGACTTTACATAGGTGTAACATAGACAAATCGTGCCTGTTGTACAAGCCAGTCAGACATAGCTAGATTGCACTGCAGACAAATGGGTCAAAAATGCAGCATAATAGAAAAGAGCACCTTAAAAACATATGCAACATTGTGACATTTCATCCATGTGCATAGGAAGCCCCAATACAGGAGAACATAGCATGTGTTGCATACATTATATCTCAATATTAAGTATCAACTTTATAATGAGTAACACAGTATCCTATATAGAATACAAATTAAACATATACAGGTAGCACTGTATCTCCTCTAATAAACTAAAACCCTATGTCAAAGGGCACATAGAGTACATGAATCTTCACTGGTAGAATACTCCATTCATAGTTTTATAATGTTCCATCGGAAATGTCCGTATCATAAGTGGAAAAGAAACAAAATCTTGCATCCCGCTTATATGATGGCATACCTCCCAAAATAATAGTATCATCTGTAATAAGGGTGACACTATATTGTAGATATCGTGGGCACTCCCGAGTTCCCCACCAGCAGATACCCTCCACCAGGTCCTCTTATGATAAAGCTAGTGAACCAACAGCATCCCAGGATGTTGCCGGCACACAATTATCGTACGTATCCGCACCCCAGATATGTATCAGATCATATTAACCCTTTGAAATCCGGTAGAGAGTTTAATCCTCCCGGAGAACTAGTACGCAGACGATAAATCCATTGGGCTTCTCTGGAGAGTAGGAGTTTATCCCAATCTCCCCCTCGGTCTGGCTTCGGTACATGGTCGATCAGGGTATATCTGATTGAGGCCACTGAATGTCTCTCCTCAGCACAATGCCGTGCTACTGGTTGATCCGAAGAACCCTTTAACAATGCCTGGCATATAGCCAGCCTATAGTTAGCCATCCGCTCTCAGGGTACCTTTTGTTTTACCCACATAAAACTTGGAGCATGGACATACCAGTAAATAGACCACATGTGTGGTGGTGCAGGTAATCGAGTGTCTTATGGTATACACTGTGTTGGTGTGGTAGTGATGGAATTTCAATGTGGAAATAAGACCATTACATGTCATGCATACCACACATCTGTAACTGCCCTTGATATTTATTAAACTGATATTCACGCTGTCAGCTGTCATAAGAGGACCCCGACCTGGTGGAGGGTATCTGCTGGTGGAGAACTTGGGAGTGCCCACAATATCTACAATATTACAGATGATACCATTATTTTTTAAATCTGGGAGGTATGCCATCATATAAGGGGGATGTAAGATGTTGTTTCTTTTCCACTTATGATACGGACATATCTGATGGAACATTATACAATTATGAATGGAGTATTCTATAAGTGGAGATTCATATACTCTGCCCTTTAACATAGGGTTTTAGTTTATTAGAGGAGATACAGTGCTACCTGTACATGTTTAATTTGTATTCTATATAGGATACTGTGTTACTTATTATAAAGTTGATACTTAATATTGAGATATAATGTATGCAACACATGCTACGGGGCTCCTGTATTGGGGCTTCCTATGCACATGGATGAAATGTCACAAAGTTGCATATATGTTTTTAAGGTGATCTTTTCTATTATGCTGCACTTTTGACCCACTTCTCTCCCCAGTGCAATCCAGCTATGTCTGACTGACTTTTACAACAGACACGATTTGTCTATGTTACACCTATGTCAAATCAGATACTCTGGGGACACAAGCTGTGTTCTGAATATATTATTATGCATTATTTTTATGCTTTTATATTTGAATGAATGTGAGTTTGATCACACTTGCACTGGGGTGTTTTTGCCGGTATATACACCTGTGAGCATGCATGCATCACAATGCATACAATAATGAGGTTAGCAGCATTCCTGATGTTGAGTAAAGTGTTTGTCGCTATGGGTATTTACCTGCATTATACTTTGAGGTTGCCAAGATTTGTAACAGATTACTAGCACCTTCCGCGAAACCAAAAATGAAATTATGACAACGTACAGTTTGCCGGTTTTTGACACTGATATAATTTGTGTATATCATGTTTCAACATAAACTATATGCTTACACACATGTTTGAGAGTGTATGTTCTATATATGTAATGGGATGGAGGCATGTATTTGATAGGATATAAGCATTTACAACTCAAGCTAAACCGGAAGTGGATACTTTGTTTACTTCAGATTTTGGCTGGGTGGAACGCATGGATGCGTTCCAAATCACTGTTTAGCGCAATTTTTTGATGCAAGAGGTAAGTGTTAGTTTGGTTATCACTATATATTGTGGGATTGTATACCACATATGTTGACTTTTTCTGATCAAATGAAAGGTATAATAGTTCCCTGAAACGTCATCCAAAAAAAGCTGACCTTTTGTTTGAAAACCCCTGAGAGTGCACTATTTTTTGGAGAAAAAAATAAAAATAAAATATATATATATATATATATATATATATATATATATATACATACACTAGCCGATAAGCCTATCCAGAGGACAGTCTATGTTTAAAAAAATACTAACCCCCAAGCTAATGTTACCAAAAATAATAAAAGTAAAATTACAGAAAAAAATAAACAAAGCTAATACCCCTATAAAAAAAAATAAAATAAATCCCCCTAAATAAAAACACCCCCTAATCTAATACTGAACTACCAATAGCCCTTAAAAGGGCCTTTTGTAGGGCATTGTACTAAGTTAAACAGCTCTTTTACTTAAATTTTTTTTTACCAATTACCTAACAGTAAACCCCCCCCATCCATCCAGTAAAAAACCCCATTACCCCCTATCCAACCTTCCCCAATAAAAAAACCTAACACTAAAAAACCTTACTTATTGCCCCTAAAGGGACATTTGTATGGGCGTTACCCTTAAAAGGGCATTCAGTTATTTTACTGCCCTTAAAAAGCCAATCAGCTCTTTTACAGCCCATTAAATCCCTAATCTTAAAAATAAAAAATCTTAAAACTAAGCCCCAAATAGGCACTCACGATTCCTGAAGTCCGGTGGTGAAGGTCTTCTTCCAGACGGCTCCATCATCTTCTATTTTCATCCGGAACAAAGGCGGAATGGAGCAGAGTGGTCTTCCCCGATGCACGGATCTGGAGCGGCTGTCCTCTTCATCCAATCTCCGGCGTACACTGAAAATGTAATGCAAGGTACCGCATTCAATTTGGGGTAACTTGCATTCCTATTGGCTGAAATGTTGAAATCAGCCAATAGGATTAGAGCTACTGAAATCCTATTGTCTGTTCAAATCAGCCAATAAGATTTCAGTAGCTCTCATCCTATTGGCTGATTTCAAAACTTCAGCCAATAGGAATGCAAAGTACCCCAATAAATATGGGGTACCGTGCATTTAATCTTCATTGTGTGGAGGACGATCGCATAAAGAGGAGCCTCCACGCCGCTTTGGACCAGCACCGATGAGGATCCATGCATCGTGGAAGCCAGCTCCGCACCTCCGCTGCTAAAGATGAAGATAAAAGATGATGGAGCGGCCTGGAAAAAGACCTTCTCCGTCGGACTTCAGGAACGGTGAGTACCTATGTGGGGGTTAGACTTAGGATATTTTTTTATTTTGTTTTAATTTTCAAGATTAGTGATTTAATGGGCTTGTAAAAGAGCTGAATGCCATTTTAAGGGCAGTAAAAAAGTTGAATGCCCTTTTAAGGGCAATGCCCATACAAATGCCCCTTTAGGGGCAATGGGTAGTTTAGGTTTTTTTTAGTGTTAGGTTCTTTTATTTTGGAGGGTTTGGTGGGTGGTGGGTTTTTACTGTTAGGGGGGACTAAGTATTTTTTAAACGTAAAAGAGCTGTTGGCGGTTTAGTGGTTAATAGGTTAATTAGGTTTATTGCGATGTGGGGGTTCGTCGGTTTAGAGGTTAATAGTATAATTAGTTAGTTGGTGTTGTAGGGTTTGGCGGTTTAAGGGTTAATATTGTAATGTATTTAGTTGGCATTGTGGGGGTTTGGCAGTGTAAGGGTTAGGTAGTTTCTGTTTTTTTGTTAATACTTAGTACGGGCGGTTATGTTTATTTTTTTCTTAATACTTTCAGGCCCATTTATCAAGCTCCGTATGGAGCTTGAAGGGCCGTGTTTCTGGCGAGTCTTCAGACTCGCCAGAAACACAAGTTATGAAGCAGCGGTCTAAAGACCGCTGCTTCATAACCCTGTCCGCCTGCTCTGAGCAGGCGGACAGGAACCGCCGGAAATCAACCCGATCGAATACGATCGGGTTGATTGACAGCTCCCTGCTGGCGGCCGATTGGCCGCGAGTCAGCAGGGGGCGGCGTTGCACCAGCAGCTCTTGTGAGCTGCTGGTGCAATGTTAAATGTGGAGAGCGTATTGCTCTCCGCATTTAGCGAGGTCTTGCGGACCTGATCCGCAGTGTCGGATCAGGTCCGCAAGCCCTTTGATAAATGGGCCCCCAGGTGTGTGTGGTTACATTTCTTTTAATACTTTGTGTGGGCTGTAAATTTTTTTTTTTTTATACTTCGTGCGGGCGGTTAGTTTTAATTTTTTATACTTCGTGTGGGCATTTAGTTTTTTTTCTTAATACTTTGTGCAGGCGTTATTTTTTTTATTTCATGCGGTTGCGTGTTTTTTTTTTTTTTAAGGCTTCCTTTGCCTACGCTGCATCCAGGTGGATTCCAAAAATGGCAGGGTGGTGAAAGAATCCACCTGCCAGTTGCGCACGCATTCTCAAAGGAATGTTGGCTGTGCGATGCTGACGGGTGCGCACACATCCTCAAAGGAATGTTGGCTGTGCGATGCCGACGGGCGCATTACAAACACGATTATATATATTTTTCATAATTGTCCTCTATTACTCTGGCTCGCTCTTCAAGTCCCAGTATGATAACTTACTGTTGTATTTGAAATTTGATCCACTGATCACTTATTTTGATAAAGGGCTAGATTAAAAGTGGTGTGCTATTTACCACTCGTGCTTGAGTGTAAACACAGATGGAAGTTCGCTTTTTGCGGGCATTGGGCAGCACTCATAAGTTTAAAGTAAAATGTTTACGAATGTGCGAAATCAGACGCACAGTAAAAGTTGGAGCACGGATATACGCAACTACTTTAAATATTCTCCCTATAGAGTAAAAAGTTAAAAAACAACTACTACTTATCACTCATGTGCTAACCCAATTTAACAAAATGCGTTATATCAGACATGAATTATGAATATTTTACATTTCAATGTTCTTTGCATAAAAAAAAATTTACTTTATTAAATATATATATATATATATATATATATATATATATATATATATATACATACATTTTCCAAAGATACATAGAAGTCTTGTGTTGTTTGGACTAAGGCCAATCATTCTAGCAAGCTTTCTTTCTCCTCCAATCCTGATTATATTCTGGTAGATGTTAGGCTATTCCTTTTTCAAAGGGTTTAGTTGCAGTATAGTGTAGTGCAGAGATTGCATTCTATTTTCTTATTAAATGGTCTCTGTACTAGTGGTTTATTCACCATTCCAGTCTTTTGAGGGCATTCTTTATCCCCCCCCCCCCCCCGGGTCTATTATTTCTACTGATGCCAGTTTATTGAGTTGGGGAGCAGTCTGGGAGTTAAGAAAAATGCAGGGAGTGGGTTTTCTTGGAAAGTAAGATTTCTATTAGGTTTGTTCAAAATTTGTGCAGCCTTCTTGGTTCTCTGTCTTGGCCTTTTCATCTCAAATAATACATATATTTAGAACTTTATATAAAAGTGCACAACCATAGCTTAGAGTGTCATAGAAAATAAGACTTACTTACCCCAGGACACTCATCTACATGTAATAGAAAGCCAAACCAGTACTGAAACGAGAATCAGTAGAGGTAATGGTATATATAAGAGTATATCGTCGATCTGAAAAGGGAGGTAAGAGATGAATCTCTACGACCGATAACAGAGAACCTATGAAATAGACCCCGTAGAAGGAGATCATTGAATTCAAATAGGCAATACTCTCCTCACATCCCTCTGACATTCACTGCACGCTGAGAGGAAAACCCGGGCTCCAACCTGCTGCGGAGCGCATATCAACGTAGAATCTAGCACAAACTTACTTCACCACCTCCATAGGAGGCAAAGTTTGTAAAACTGATTTGTGGGTGTGGTGAGGGGTGTATTTATAGGCATTTTGAGGTTTGGGAAACTTTGCCCCTCCTGGTAGGAATGTATATCCCATACGTCACTAGCTCATGGACTCTTGCTAATTACATGAAAGAAAAGACTCTTGTATCTTTTTTTATCAGGTCAGACTAGGTCACTGCTGTGTTACATTCTGATTTTCGTCTGGGAACCTATAGTTTCCTTATTTACGAAGGTGTGACTTAACTGTGTACTGTACTTTTCTTCATTTCACAGGTGAACTTTGATGAGGCGGATTGCTTCAGTTTACCATTTAAATTCATCTAAACAAAGGGTTGATGTATCAATGTCATATTTCTCATTTTGACCTTAATGTTTCTTGTTTAAACCTCTCTTTTCAGATGGTTTGGCATAGCCTGAAATACTTATTCATAGTTTTTATGACTCGCTATTTGGTATTTCAACTAGCTTTCCTTTTTATTCCTTCATTTCTTTTCATTTAGAGGCATAGTTAATATCAAGCTCTATCCCTAATCAGTAATTCTGATTGCTCCAGTTTGACCATGCAAACTGGTTATGCAGACATTGCTTGGATGTACAGTATTCCTTTTTGGTCTTTACCACTGATTCAATATTCTTATTACATTTCTGTCATTCAGATCCTTATACTAGATCTAGTGCAGTAAGTCTTAAAGTTGGACATTTTATCTTCCTGAGAACCTTAGTGGTTTTAAAAGTTTATTATGCACCTCATTTACCCTACTTTGTCATTTCCTACTTTTCTTGGCTATATGTTAGACTGGGGTATAAGAGAGGCAAAATGGATTAAAAGCTTATGCAAAGCTGGGTATCTTTGCCTCCTCCTGGTGGCCAGGAGTTGAATTCTCATGAGTAATGAAATTAATTTATCAGGTAAGCATACATTTTGTTTAATCTTTCCTGCTTTACTGTTTCCTCCACCTACTTGGCTATATCTAAGAGGATTCAGGAGAAGTAGAAGGGATTTAAAGCTCTGGTGTGTTGGGGTTTCTTTTGTCTCCTCATAGAAGTCAGAAGGGGAACACCAACACGTTATGACTTGAGGGCCCTCACTATCATGAAAGAAATTCATTTATTTACATTTTGTTTTTATGACATTCAACACTTGAAGAAGGAAAGCCTTTCTTCCCAGAGATGGATCTCTGTAAAATGGTATTTTACAGTGCAATGTTTAATTGCTAAGATGTACATATTAAAAATTAATTTAATGTCACTTTAAGATTTTAAACAGTAAAGTAAAGTCACTGAAAATGTCTTAATACAATAAGCACAAACATTTTGAAAAAAGTAAACTAAAACAAAAATGTATCTATCTTACCTAAAATGCTAACAAACATTTTTACAACACAGACTATAGATATTTTGTAGACAAATTATTTAATACTCTTTTTAACTGGAATAAAAAGTCCAGATTTTTACGCATTAAGTCAATTGCAATTTACTAATAGACTGCAATTACATGTGACTTTTATTAGAAGTTGTTTATATTAAGAAGTACACTGTTTAAAATTAACACAATAATGAAGTAATTAATTAGTTATACCTACCTCCTGAATTTCTGGATTTTTTTCCAAAATTGAAAGAGCTATTGCAGCACATTCCAAGGTAGAAAGGCACGTATTGGTTGGCTGAGTTCGGATCACATATTGACTTGATATTGTGGATTTTAACTGCACCTGTTATAAAACATGAAGCACATGCTTATTTACCACAGGAAATCAAGGCCTGACTTGCTCAAAAATGTTTTTTTTTTCCTTACTCCACTTGTCCATTGAACTTTAAAGTTTCAAACATAATTAAGCTGCTGATGTCTTCTTTAAAATATTACACAGGTATAAGTGACATTTTTATTTTAAACAGGTGGGGTGTTTTTTCTTTTTTTATTGTTTAGAGATCTATTTCGTTACACACTTAATTTACTATTCTCACTATAACATAGTTTCTGTTTCTGCGATTTAAACTGAAATCTCAATGTAATTTCATTATACAAAGAAGAAGTGTTCTGTAGTGGTCGGTTGAGTAAATAATAAGACACTTCTATTAGAATAAAAACAAAGATCATAATATTGAGTTGCTGAGAGAAAAAAAATTAACACCTGGGGCATTAAATATCCTGTTCAGGATTAAAGTTCTTGTAAGGAACATTGAAATAAATAAAACATATGTCTATTAGATGTTTTATATATTGTTTTAAAATATTTGGTTTAAACTATTGAAGGGCCATTATAATGCAAATATTACCTGCTTACCAACCCAGCAAGTCAAAGGGGCCGATTTACCAAGCCCTGTATGCATCCGTTTCCGTGCGAGCCTACAGGCTCGCCAGAAACCGGAGTTAAGAACTCTTTCGCCACCTCTGAGGCGGCAGACAGCAATCAGCCCAATCGGACACGATCGGGTTGATTGCCACCCCTTGCTAGTGGCCGATTGGCAGCGAATATGCAGGGGTCGGCATTGCACAAGCATTTCACAAAAAATGTTTGTGCAATGATAAATGCAGACAGCGTATGCTGTTGCCATTTATCGATGTGTGTCAGACATGATCTGCTAAAGCGGATCATGTCCGCTCCCACTATGATAAATCAGCCCCAAAAGGTTTAGCAGCCCCTCAAAGTGCAGCTCAGTAGCTGCAGAAAACTGCTGGTACCGAGAGGTCACATGTCACTTTAATTATATATTTAACTACTTTGTGGAGGTTAAACACTTATAGTTTGCAAGGTCAGCAGTGCTAAAATGACATATTCTACTCTACATATTAAAGCAAGTATTTTTGCTGTATAATGGCCTTTTACTAGATTGAGAAAATGAATTACCTCACTCTGCTTTTCTTTATATAGACACAGCTCCTTCCATCCCTAATAGCTCATGTAAAACAGTTTACATAGAAAATGTATATGAAACCAATCTAAATATGCAAATCACGTTGATCAACCCTACATGTGCATTGCTCCAATAAGAAAAAGGCAAAAAATGAATACAATTATGCCTAGGACACTTCTGACCAAACAGGGTGCATTTATTAGAAATAATGTCCAAAACAAGAGAAAAAATAGTATACACTATTCTTTTAACCCTGGACCTAAGCAATTTAACCAAAGAATCAAAATCAGAGAAAACAACTTTCTTGAAATCATGTGACAAAAAATAATTAAACAAACCCTCAGCTTTTGTAAACTATTCTGCAAAGGATCACTAGTGTAAAATTAGGTTCTGTTCGGCATACAAGCTAAAAAATACAATCCAGATATTTACTTAAAAACAAATAAGCAAAAATTAGGAAAGGTAGTGGAATTATGAAATGTCTAGGAAAGTGTAAACCCTGAATATGTGCCAGTTCGATTTGCATTATAATACTTAGAGCCAATAGATGTTTTGTTTTGTTATTCTCTTCTAATAACAAGATGTGAAAAATACTTGGGTTCTACTATGAAAAATTAGTCTATGACCTTTTGAACGTCTGACAGTACTCTGAATGCTTAGAGCCTCATCCAATTATTTACATATTTATTTATATATTTATTCTGTTTTAATACACTTCTTGATACACTTTTTAAAAATATTTTTGTATTATTCCTCTGGGCAGCTTTGTGCCTCCCCTGCAGAGATTCTGAGTACTAAGACTTTCAAGGCTCAGTGGGATATAATGAATTTCTTCAGTGTATCAATATATATGCTTATGTTTAGCTCTGACATCTTTTCTTCAGTTCTCAAGTGTTGATAGAAAAGATGAAAATTATATAGATTTAAAAGCATTATATATATATATATATATATATATATATATATATATATATATATATATACACACATACATACACATTACACACATATACTGGAAAAAATTGAAAGACCACTGCAAAATTGCAAATAGTTTCTCTACTTTTACTATTTACATATGTGTTTGAGTAAAATACTAACATAATGGTAACAATTCTCCAAAATCCCAAATATAAAAACAAAATTTATGCTAACCTGATAAATTTCTTTCTTTCTTGACAAGGTGAGTCCACGGATCATCATCAATTACTGTTGGGAATATCAATCCTGACCAGCAGGAGGAGGCAAAGAGCACCACTTCAAAGCTGTTAAGTATCACTTCCCTTCCAACAACCCCCAGTCATTCGACCGAAGGAAAAAGGAGAGGAAGGAAGCAACATAAGGTGCAGAGGTGCCTGAGGTTTATACAACAAAAACCTGTCTGAGAATACAGGGCGGGCCGTGGACTCACTGTGTAAAGAAATAAATAAATTTATCAGATAAGCATAAATTTTGTTTTCTTTCAAATGACACGGTGAGTCCACTGATCATCATCAATTACTGTTGGGATTCAATAACCAAGCTAGAGGACACAGATGATAAGGGAGGGACAAGACAAAGAACCAAAACAGAAGGCACCACTGCTTGAAAAAAAAAAAACCTCTCTCCCAAAAGAGGCCTCAGCTGAGGCAAAAGTATCAAATTAAAATGTTTTGAAAAAGTATGAAGAGAGGACCAAGTTGCAGCCTTGCAAAACTGTTCCACAGAAGCTTCATATTTAAAGGCCCAGGAAGAAGAAACAGCCCTCGTGGAATGATCTGTTATTCTCTCAGGAGACTGCTGTCCAGCAGTTTCATAGGCTAAGTTAATCATACTCCTCAGCCAGAAAGAAGAGAAGTAGTCGGAGCTTTCTGGTCCTTGCGTTTCTCAGAGAAACAGACAAACAAAACAGGAGACTGGCAAAGATTCTTAGTCGCCAGAAAGAAGAATCACAGAGCATGCACTACATCTAGGTTGTGCAAATAAAAGCTCCTTATGAGAAGAAGGATTAGGACACAAAGAAGAAACAACTATTTCCTGAGTAATATTCCTATCCAAAACACCTTAGGAAGGAAACCTAACTTAGTAAACAGAACCACCTTATCTGAATGAAAGATAAGGTAAGGGGAATCATACTGTAACGCCAATAGTTCAGAGACTCTCCGAGCAGAAGAAATGACAACAAAAATGAAACCTTCCAAGATAACATTTTAATACCTAAGGAACGCATAGGCTCAAACGGAGCCTGCTGAAAAACTCTAAAAACAAGGTTAAAACTCCAGGAGGAGTAACAGATTTAAACATAGGCCTGATTCTGACGAAGGCCTGACAAAAGGATTGCACACGCTTAACAAAATAGACAAACCTTTCTCCAGACCCACCTGGAGAAAAAACTAAATTCTAGGAATCCTAACTCTACTCTGAGAGTAGCCCTTAGATTCACATCAATACTATATGGTAAATCTCTCTAGTCACAGTCTTACCAGCCTGTATCAAAGTCTCAACGACCAGATCTGAAAACCCACGCTTAGAGGAAACCAAGCATTCAATCTCAAAGCAGACAGTTTCAGAGAAACGAAATCTAGATGAGAGAAGGGACCCTGATCAGAAGGTCCTTACTCATAGGCAGTCTCCAAGGTGAAGAGATAACAACTCATCTTGGTAAGCCTACCAGGTCCTGTGAGGCACACAGGGATAATCTGAATTACCTATGCCTCTCCTGTTTAATACGAACAATGATTTGTGGAAGAGGAGCAAACCAAGAAACAGTGATGCCAGACTGAATCCTAAAGCAATGACAGGGAATTTAAAAGAGCAGCTTGCTGATCTCTAGACCTGTAACATAACCTGGAAGCTTGGCATACTGCCATCTCCCACTCCAGCACCCCTCATTGAGGGTTAACCTAGAGAACACATGCGGGAGAAAAATCTAACTGCTCAAGAAGACTACTCCCAGTATTCACTCCTGAAATGTGAATAGCGGATAAACAATGATGTGAGTGTCTGCCCACTGAAAATTCCGCGCCAATCATGGCAAAGGAACTCCAGGTTCTTCCTATGTGGTTAATGTAACCGCTGAGACGAAATTGTACAACCAGAACCGGAAAAACAGGTTAAGACAACTGATCAAAACCATCAAAGCAATGTAGATTGCTTACAACTCCAAAATGGTTATGGGAAGAGCAGTCTCCTCCCAATTCCATAATCACCATCCAACAGGCTAGCAACCGTGGTCACTAATACTCAGGAAAATCTCTGGAAGCATGAGCCCCGAGACAGAAGCACCTGAGAACTGTAGAATGTGGGTAACAATCCTGCTACCTCCCGCAAGCTAAGCGAGCGATCTACCACTAATTCTAGATATATCATGCAAGACAGAGCCACAGGATCCCCTGGTCCACTATCTGAACATGCATAACAGCAGACACTCAGATGGAATTGATCCAAGGAATGATGTCCAATGAATCAACCATCAGACCAATTACCTCCATATATTGAGCCACAGGATGGCCAAACAGTAGAATTCCAAAAAGAAAAGGCAAAAATCCACTATTTTCTGACCTCTGTCAAAAAAATATTTTCAGAGATAGGGAAACTAACATGGTCCCTAAGAAACTACCCCTGTAGCTGTAACAAGGGAACTCATCTTAAGATTCACTTCCATCCGTGGAATGAAGAAAAACAACAAGATCTCAGTATGAGACTTTGTTTGTTGAAAAGATGGTGTCTGAACTTTATGACCTCCAGGAACGTCATCACAGCAATTCACTGAAACCTGATCAATGGCAATATAGCCCCCTCTGAGTGCTATGGCAAGGCCAGAGGAAAGAGCCACATACTGAAAGTGTTTGACAGAAAAGGCAAAACTCAGGAACTTAAACATACATGCCCTCCAGGTCTATGGTCACCATGAACTTAGCCTCTTGGACCAACACATATATAGAACACCTCTCTCACACCAGGTACAGCTATTCTTGAGAGGTAAACCTGCTCCTGGGAGGAAGGAGTTGAATTACAATACGTAACCCTGGAAATATTTGACCACAGCCATTTAAGCAAAATATATATACATTTAGGAACAGATGTCTGTTCCATTCTTTAACAAAAGGAACAATAATCATTGAACTTAAGGAAATATTTCCTTTAGTGAAGGAAATCTAACCTAAACCAAGGTATATGAATGTGTAACTTATGAAACAAGCATAATAAATTCTGCCCAATTCCACTGCAGGTATAAGTATTTCAACATTGGGATGTTTATTACACGGATTGGAATAAAAGCATGAATATCCCTTAAGCTCTAATAAAAAACTAGCAAGACTCCGTAAACATAAGTCTAACAAGCCCTACAGAGGATTATGAAAAAAACTCTCTCTATACAATCCTTGCTGATCATAAAATTACAGAGGTAGAGACTGATTAAAGTAAAGGTCAATTTTCATGTGAAAGTGCCCGGCTTTAAAAAAAAACAAAAAAACCATTAAAAACAGGGGCACTTTCATTCATGAAAATTGACATAGCACCGTATTTTAAAAATACTTACCTTGTTCTTCTGAAACACTGGATCGCCGTTCTGAAACGATGCCTCGTCTGCTTCTTTCTGGTTTACTTAACCAGCAATGATGAAACTGGCTTCCTCCAATACAGTTGACCTTAAATTAATCCCACTAAAAGGTGACCCCTTTTAATACAAGCAATCATATCCCTGAATTTTGTTTCTAACCTAATAAAGTCTTTTAATAAAAGATACCAAGAGAATGAAGCAAATTTGATAATAGAAGTAAATTGGAAAGTTGTTTAAAATTGAAAGCTCTTGCGACTTGTGCATCCTGTATTTTGCTTGTTACAAACTTTACAGGTAATCAGATATATCAAATATTTGGAGCAACAGTTTAATCTGTATTTCAAAGTGTAGTTCTCACTTTTAGCTGTAGAGGTAAAACTATCCCCTGTAATTACATAGGGACAAGTCATACAAGGTTATTAGTGGCTATAGAAAAAAACACTGGAAGAGTGCATCTATAGCACTCAAGAGCTATATTTAAATGTGTTGTTGTTTGTTACTTATTATTGAGACTTAGTTATTTATTTTGTGTTCAGATCTCTAAGGTGACAGAGTCAAAATATCTTACTTTAAAACTTAACTTTTATTCTTAGAACACTACTAAAAATATGCAGGAAAGAAATTTAATTAAAAACACATGCAATAATTTGGCTTCTTATTATGATAATATATTGGGTTACAGATTACAAAATTGTTCAGAGAGTGAAGTTAGTGGATCACAAGTTTTGGATTGCTTAAAGTTTCACCACATATCAGTATATTATTATTGGATCTGTATTGGGTATTATAGTCCTACTATTTATTTAATTTAATACTGATATCTTAGTGCCTATAGTAGTGGCAAATAGTGGGTTGAAGATATATCTTTATTGCTTGACCTCAGGGATTTAGGGAACCGGTGAGGAGTCAATGCGAACTCCTGTATTTTAGTAGCAGCAATTAATTGGCAAACTTATATTAACTTCTAAAAACAAGTTATAGATATACTAGCTATATTTCATAGCCATACCTTATTAGAGGGATAATTTAATCAGACACAAGTACCCGGATTAGCATTACTAAACTTGTGGCAATAGTGAAAATAGTTACCGCACATAATGAATGCAAACAGAAGTGAATAACCAGCTGATTCACAATACTATGCCTAATTAACAATATACAATAAGATTCTAACTATCACAATTGTGTATTATAAAACTCACAGATATGCAGAGCGATATTTAAATACTTTAATACTAAATCAAGCATTTTTGTGGTAGTTCAACAACAGGTAGCAGCAATCATATTAATTTATACTGAACTAATCAGCCACTTGCTTTATGTGGATGTGCGGTTGAGTTGGATATTGAAACACCTTGTGGCTATCTCAGTGACAGAATTAGTTACATTTAAAGTAATTTCAGACAAATTGTTGGTTCAATGTTACAGATAAAGACAAACTAACCTATCCTTTACAAATCGTAACATTGTGTATTTAACAAATAAACTAACACGAATGATGTCAAATTAAAGAAAATTTTGTTAACTAAACAGTGAAATAAACTTGAGAAGATAGATGTATAAACCATTGTAAACACAAGGTAGTACAACAAATCAGAAAACTCACATAAAATACAGAAAACTATACAACTACTTATTATATATAATTATTTTCTAAATAAACATAATATCAAGTGAGTAATCACATACTGCCATGCAAAATCTTATGTACAAAATGTATTTAACCTGATAAAACACTTTTAAAGTGTAACACTATACTGCTAGTGAAAACTAACCACTGGCCAATAGCTTAAAGCAGCAGACTATAAATTATCGCTGAAACAAACAAAACATACCATTATCACAAACCACTTAGTATATATATGAACAAGGAATGAAAGACTGATGTTTAACAAATGATTTATAGCCAAATGGCGATATATCATGTACTGCAACTAAAGAAACAGGGTCTGATGTTCAACAAATTATTCTCTTAACAGCTACTTTCAAAATAAATAAAGCATACTACAACATATGACCTGAAAAGTAGCAGATTACAAATTATTGTTAAAATAAACAAAGCATACTGCTACCACAAACCATTGAGTATATATATATATATGAACAAGAAAATAAAAGACTGATGTTTAACTAAGGATTTATAGCCAAATGGCGATATATCAGGTACTGCTATTGAAGAAACACAATCTGATGTTCAATAAATGATTCCCATAACAGCTATTGTAGAAATAAATTAAACATATTACAACTACAAATCTCTGAGTACATATAAGAATAAGGAAATAAAGACTGATGTTAAACCAAAGATTTGTAGCCAAATGACGATATATTATGTACAGTTATTAAAATAACACAATCTGATGTTCAACAAATATTTGCCAACTATTAGATAATATACAATATATACAATATATATATATTAGGATTCAATAGGAATAACTACCACAAAAACTTAATACCTTGATGTAGTGTAATACTGCAATATCCAAACTACCACAAAAACTCAGTACCTTGATGTAGTGTAATACTGCAATATTCAAGTACTTACACACATAAATCAATATGTATATTCACATAGTGTCTGAGGTCAAGCAATAAAGATATATCTTCAACCCACTATTTGCCACTACTATAGGCACTAAGATATCAGTATTAAATTAAATAAATAGTAGGACTATAATACCCAATACAGATCCAATAATAATATACTGATATGTGGTGAACCTTTAAGCTATCCAAAACTTGTGATCCACTAACTTCACTCTGTGAACAATTTTGTAATCTATAACCCAATATATTATCATAATAAGAAGCCAAATTATTGCATGTGTTTTTAATTAAATTTCTTTCCTGCATATTTTTAGTAGTGTTCTAAGAATAAAAGTTAAGTTTTAAAGTAAGATATTTTGACTCTGTCACCTTAAAGATCTGAAAACAAAATAAATTTCTAAGTCTCAATAATAAGTAACAAACAACAACACATTTAAATAAAGCTCTTGAGTGCTATAGATGCACTCTTCCAGTGTTTTTTTTCTATAGCCACTAATAACCTGTAAAGTTTCAAATCAGTACATAGCACCACTGACTCAGATTTTTAATTAATTACGATTATAAACTTATACTAATCGTTATATATTGAGTTACCTAGAGCTTTTCAATTCATAATTAGTAGTGCCATTGGCCCCCTCCTTTCTTGCAAGTCATACAAGGATGTCTCCCACATTTGAAAAAACCTTTCTTGGAAAGCCAAGTTTCAGGTCCTTGTTTTTGTGGATTGTAAACATAGTTAACCAATTCAGTCCCTATAGTAGGTGCTCTTTTTGAAACAAATTTACAATCCTTTTCTAAGATTTTATTGAACTGAGGATCTAGTTTTAGTATATCCATATTACTTTTAATGATAGTTGTAATCTGATGAAATTATCTGCTGAAAGGAGTAGTAAAATAGATGGGCTGTATATTATTTATAATTGTATCTCCATCTTTGGTTAGTTTAGAGGTTCTCTTATTTTTGCGCTTAAAGTGCATGTCTAGTTTGATGAATCAGTGCCTGGTTTTTAAAAACCCTATTAAAAACAAAGGCACTTTCATTCATCAAACTTTTCATTTCAATCGATTTGTTAAAATACTTACCTTTTAATCTTGAAAGCCACTCCAGCGCTTCCCCTGCCCGTCGCAAGGCTCTTCATGTGTCAAAAATGACGAATCCGGCTTCCTCCAATCATGGCCTCAGGCAATGAGTCCCCTGGTGGGAAAGCCATGATTGGATGATGCCGTATTCGTCATTGCTGACGTATGAAGTGATGAGCGGCAGGAGCGGTTTTCATGATTAAAAGGTATTTTAATAAAACGAGTGAAATGTAAAGATTGACGAATGAAAGTGGCCCTGTTTTTAAGAGGATTTTTTAAAAACCGGGCACTGATTCATTAAACTTGACATTCACTTTAAGAAGTTTATTTCTATTAAGAAGTATCACTTCTGCACTTATTTTCATTAAGGAATCTCTTTTGTATCCTCCATCTTCTAGACGATTGACTAAGTCTAAAGTATGCTCATCATATTTGGACATAGTTTTACAAATTATTCTTATTAGCTGTCCTTTAGGAATAGATCTAGTCACGTGCATAGGATGGCAAGAATCAGCTCGCAATATCGTGTTACCTGTTGTTTCTTTTCTATAGAGTTCAGTGGTCAAATTTTCCCTACCTGTAACCTGAATATCCAAATACTGTATCCTGTTTTTATTGATTTGGTATGTAAATTTTAAGTTGACATTGTTATTATTTAGCTGTTTGACAAAGGATTCCGCCTCCAGACATGTGCCACCCCATATTATCATCAAATCATCAATATATCTGGCATAGTTTAATATTGCTGTGAAATATATTATCATTGCCAGATATATATGAGGACTCAAACCAACCAATAAATGGGGGCAAATTTTGCCCATATGCCGAGCCACAAGTCTGGAGGTAGAATCCTCAGTCGAACAGGAAATAGTTATGTGTAAGAAGAAAGCACAAAACTTCCAATACAAATTCAATTAATGCACTTGAAAGAGTGCTTTTTAGTAATAGATAGTATTTAACAGCTTAATGCCCAATGTGTGTGGACTACACGAATATAGTGAACTAATATCTATTGTTAGCCACTTAAAGTTGCTATGCCATTTAAACTTGTCTAGTTTTTGTAATATGTCTGTTGTATCTGTGATGAAACCTGGAAGTTCCTGTTCAAACGGCTGTAATAAATTGTCCAGCCACTCACCCAGCCGTTCACCCAGTGATCCCTCACTATAGGCCTATGCTAGTCTTTGTTTATAGCTAAGGTTGTATTTTGTTTTTTTCAAGACTAGGGCAGCTTATTTTCTCATGTAGGTTTACCAAATCGGTGTGGGTCTATTCTTGAAATAATTCTATGTAGGAGATGAATTTGTGAACTGGGTAGAATTGGCTTTTATTTTTAAGATGTTCATTCACTTGAACTCGAATATCTTCCACGACCCTACTGGATTCACCCCGCAACTCTACTAGAGAATGAATCAGTCTTTTGTCAGAGTATGTTAAAGCTATGTGTTGGTCTTGATCTGATACAGGTGTCAATTCATGTGGAGTGCTGTTCATAGTGTTTACATTACTTACATCATCATCATCATTCAACATTTATTATCCACAACATCTACATTAGAAAAATGTTTTCTCAGTACTAGAGTCCTCACAAATCGATTTACATCAGTTATAGTCTTGAATAAATCAAAATTAGTAGTCAGTGAGAAACCTAGACCATTTTGTAGCAATTCATGTTCTTCTATAGATAGGGAATATTTAGATAGGTTTACTATGATTTGCATCTTGTTGACATTTTGTTTCTGTCATTGTTTTTTGGCTGTTCCTTTTTTGTAGTTTGTTGAGATGGGATATAGATCTTTATCAGGGCTAACCATATTATAGTCTAATCATAATTTTACCAGCATTTTTTGGTCTCTGATTAGAGCTTTATTAATAGTAACATACAGGGTGCACACATATACTGATATTATGTATTGCTAGCTTGCAGGTAAAGACCGGATTACAAAGGGTTACAATGTATCAGACAAAGGGTTACAATGTATCAGAGTATATTGGGTTCTTTCAAATAATTTGTATATGTTCATCTATGGCAGAGCTTTCCAAACTTTTCATGTTGGTGACACACTTTATTAAATATACAAAGTGGAAAGTAGGAGCACCGTCTTCATAAGAAGAGGGGCTTAAGTGCGGCGTAGAAATGTATTATATATGCAAGTATAACTTTATATAGAACATGCATACACTACCTGGCAATATGTCTGACCATGTACAGTTACAGGATGCGCAAATGATATCAGTTATATTCAATTCTAACTGTTACATTCAATTATAAGCAAGAGCACGTGCTCGAGAAACTTATTAAACAAAAGGTTATACACAAATCAACAGAAGGTGCAAAATAAAAAATAAAAAATTAAACAATTAAAAAATAAATCATAAAGGCTCCATTGTGTGCGACCGTGCACAGTGTGCTAGAAATAATAAGTGGTTTGTGAAATAAATGTCAAAACATTATAGCTACTTGTATATAAAAAAGTAACATATATAAAAAGGAAAGAAAAAGAGTGATTTAGGGCTACTTTGTAGCAATGTGAAAAATGCAACACTGTCTATTGTAGATCACTGCATGTGCTAACAAACATACACCTAGATTACGAGTTTTGCGTTAGAGGCTGTGCAGTGCTAACGAGCAGTTTATGCTCAACGCTCACTTACAGACAGCGCTGGTATTACGGGTTTTTACAAACCAGACAAGAATTGAGCGTTGAGCAAAATTTTGCTCATTACCGCACTCCAATACCAGCGCTGCGTACGTTAGCAGTGAGCTGATGTAACATGCTTGTGCACGATTTCCCCATAGGAATCAACGGGGAAAACTGGCTGAAAAAAAGTCTAACACCTGCAAAAAAGCAGAGTAAAACTCCTTAAAGCAGCCCCATTGATTCCTATGGGGAAATACATTTTATGTCTACACCTAACACCCTAACATGAACCCCGAGTCTAAACACGCCTAATCTTACATTTATTAACCCCTAATCTGCCGCCCCGACATCTACATTATATTTATTAACCCCTAATCTGCCACTCCGGACACCGCCACCACCTACATTATACTTATGAACACCTAATCTGCTGCCCCCAACATCATCGAACCCTACATTATATTTATTAACCCCTACTCTTCCGCCCCCAATATCGCCGCCACCTACCTACACTTATTAACCCCTAATCTGCCACCCCCAACGACGCCGCCACTATAATAAATATATTAACCCCTAAACCGCTGCACTCCCGCCTCGCAAACATTAGTTAAATATTATTAACCCCTAATCTGCTGGCCCCAACATCGCCGCCACCTACCTACATTTATTAACCCCTAATCTGCCGCCCCCAAAGTCGCCGCCACTATATTTAAGTTATTAAGCCCTAAACCCCTTTGTTTATAGCGCTGCGGAATCTGTTGGCGCTCTACAAATAACCGTTAATAATAAACCTAAGTCTAATCCTAAACCTAATACCCCCTAACAAATATAATTAAAAGAAATCAAAATAAATATTACTATTATTAACTAAATAATTCCTATTTAAAACTAAATACTTAGCTATAAATAAACCCTAAGGTAGCTACAATATAACTAATAGTTACATTGTATCTAGTTTAGGGTTTATTTTTTATTTTACAGGCAAGTTTGTATTTATTTTAACTAGGTAGAATAGTTACTAAATAGGTATTGTGACAGACCCTTCTGTCAGGACTGAAAGAGTTAACTGTGTTTAGCTTTAAGAATCTAATTTCTAAAGACAGGTTTTCTGGCCTCAGCTATTGTGTGCTATAATTACATTTAAGTAATAAACAGGCCATTGTTTAATCACCCTCAGAGAACAGACGCTAGGTGATAAGACAAGCCAAATGTGTTTAAGTTGTTATCTGCCTAAGTAAAGTATTTAAGTAATATAATTCTATTGTATCATGTCAAGGGCGCTTCTCCCTTTTATCTAATGCACAACATTCTTTCAACCCCCATCTGAGGGGGGGTCAAAAACCTGTATAAATCTGTGTGCTGCCTTCAA
This sequence comes from Bombina bombina, assembly GCF_027579735.1. NCBI lineage: Eukaryota > Metazoa > Chordata > Amphibia > Anura > Bombinatoridae > Bombina > Bombina bombina. The sequence goes on from NC_069500.1 coordinate 288,248,758, forward strand.
ATAAAGTTGTCATTCTGTTTTAAACCTGAAACTGGCTGGGTTGTGAATTGCTGATTGTCTATGCAGGACATTGTTCATCTGGGGTTAACCCTTGGTACACAGTTGGTACCGTAACATTGGTGGCAAGCGACGGGAGAATCCTTATCGCCCAGAAGAGCAACTACACAAGCCAGTAACCTCAGGAAGAGGGGGATTATTACAATACTGACTAAGATGGAAAGAGTACCAGGGACAGAAGGAACCAATGGGCCCAGCATATCAGACAGAACCCCTGAAGAAGCAAGCTTTGATCGGGCGGTTAAAATAAGACTGGCATATTATGGCCCCAACCCATCTGCCGAAATTATCGACCGGGTCATAGCAGCTGTGGAGGACAACCTACTTCGCCAAAGCGGCGCTGCAGCAGCCCAAGTCACAGCAACCCCAGTGGAAAAGGGAAAAGTAAATTTTGCAGCTTTTAAAAACTTCCTGGAAACAGAAGGAGAGATTGATGGGTACCTTGCGGATTTTGAGAGGCAATGTGCACTACACAAGGTACCCGCAGAGGACTGGGTCACGATATTATCCGGAAAATTATCCGGCCGGGCCAGTGAGGCTTTTCGGGCCATTCCAGATGAGGAAGTCGGGGATTATAATACTGTAAAAGAGGCTCTGCTCTCCAGGTATGCGGTTACACCGGAGGCATACCGGAGGCGGTTCAGAGACACTGTTAAATTGGCTGGTGATTCCTACCTTGAGTGGGCATGTAAGGTGCACCGCACAGCAGCTCACTGGATAGCGGGGTGCCAAGCCGTATCTGGGGAAGAGGTGCTGCAGCTATTCCTGTTGGAACACTGCTTCGACAAGTTACCCGCAGGAGTTCGAGAGTGGGTTCGGGACCGTAAACCCTCCACCCTGCATGAAGCGGCTCGCTTGGCAGATGAGTATACGGATGCCCGCAAACTGGACACTGCTACCACTAAGCCCCCTGCCAGAGTGGAGTACAGACCCCCAGTCACCCCAGCACCTGCCAGTTACCAACCCCCAGCGCACCGCTATACCACACGGTCTCGGGCCACGAACTACCCTCAGAGAGCCTGGTTCAATTCGCGGGGCTACTCACAACCTATTCAGTGCTTTGGATGTAAGCAACTAGGGAACAAAAGACCAGAGTGTCCCCTAAACGCAGTGAACCAAGCACAGTCCTGGAGAAGACCCGCTAGCGGAATCCCACGTAATCATCAGCCTGCGGCCCGCTACGTAGAGGCGCAAGAATGCTGGGGCATCCTACATGAGGCAGACCTTGTGCAAGCTGCCCACCGGAATAACCGGCAACTGGTTAAAGTGAATGGGAAGGAGGTCAGTGGTCTACGGGATACTGGTGCTACCATGACCTTGCTTCGAAAGAACTTGGTGTCTGAGAAACAGCACACAGGAGACACTGTGGCTGTGAGGGTAGCAGGGGGCACTGTGTTCCGCCTGCCTGTTGCCAGGGTGCATTTGGATTGGGGAGGGGGCGCTAGACCTGTGAATGTGGGGGTCATGAAGGATTTACCAGCTGATGTTCTCCTTGGAAATACCTTGGTCCCCCTTGTTTCTGCCTATGCTCCCATGGGTCCCGCTGATGTTAACCCTGTGACTACCCGTGCTCAGATCCGTGCAGCAGAGACTGACCCCCCTGCTGCTAAGCCCCAGGACGCTGAGCTCAGTAAATCTCTATCCGCTATTGATATGTGGGAGTCACGTTACAATGCGCTGATGAAGGAGAAGAGTCACGTAGAGGATAAAATGGTCACGTTAAATAATCATGTAACAGTGCTAGCGGGAGAGAAGAGGAGTGCAGAGGAAAAAGCATGTTTAGAACAGGAATCTCTGCTAGACAAGCTGCACCGACAGACTGCAGAAAACACCAGCTTGAGAGTGGAACATGAAACATTAAGGACAAACTTAGTGACACTGGAGGAGAAGCTGACGCTGGCTCATAGGGAGGTGCAGCAACTCAAGGGCACCCTATGTCAGTATGAAGGGATTGTGGATACCTATAAAGAGCAGGTACAAAAACCACGTAAAGAAGCCGATGATATTTTGAAGGACTGTTTAGCCCTAGTCGGGGCACTGAAGAGGTTGAACCCTTATTTATACAGACAGGGATTCTCTCTCATAACGGGAATACAGATGGATTGTCCCAGCAAACTGACATGCCTACCACCTCCTAGTCCGGTCATCCCCAGGTTGACCCGCAAAAGGGTCAAGCCGGGTCTGCCGGAGTGTTCCACAAGGGGGGAGCTATGTGACAGACCCTTCTGTCAGGACTGAAAGAGTTAACTGTGTTTAGCTTTAAGAATCTAATTTCTAAAGACAGGTTTTCTGGCCTCAGCTATTGTGTGCTATAATTACATTTAAGTAATAAACAGGCCATTGTTTAATCACCCTCAGACAACAGACGCTAGGTGATAAGACAAGCCAAATGTGTTTAAGTTGTTATCTGCCTAAGTAAAGTATTTAAGTAATATAATTCTATTGTATCATGTCAAGGGCGCTTCTCCCTTTTATCTAATGCACAACATTCTTTCAACCCCCATCTGAGGGGGGGTCAAAAACCTGTATAAATCTGTGTGCTGCCTTCAAATAAAGTTGTCATTCTGTTTTAAACCTGAAACTGGCTGGGTTGTGAATTGCTGATTGTCTATGCAGGACATTGTTCATCTGGGGTTAACCCTTGGTACACAGTTGGTACCGTAACAGGTATTAACTATTTACTAGCTACTTAGCTAAAATAAATACAAAAGTACCTGTAAAATAAAACCTAACCTAAGCTACAATTACACCTAACACTACACTATAATTAAATTAATTCCCTAAATTAAATACAATTAATTAAAATTAGCTAAAGTACAAAAACAAAACAAAACACTAAATTACAGAAAATAATTAACAAATTACAAGATTTTTAAATTAATTACACCTAATCTAATCCCCCTAACAAAATAAAAAAGCCCCCCCAAAATAAAAAAAAAGCCCTACCCTACACTAAATTACAAATAACCCTTAAAAGGGCCTTTTGCGGGGCATTGCCCCAAAGTAATCAGCTCTTTTACCTGTAAAAAAATTACAAATCCCCCCCAACATTAAAACCCACCACCCACACAACCAGCCCTACTCTAAACCCCACCCAATACCCCCTTAAAAAAAACCTTACACTAACCCCTTGAAGATCACCTTACTGGGAGAAGTCTTCATCCAACCGGGCCGAAGTCCTCAACGAAGCCGGGAGAAGTCTTCATCCAAGCCGGGCGAAGTGGTCCTCCAGACGGACAGAAGTCTTCATCCAGACGGCATCTTCTAGCTTCATCCATCCGGCGCGGGTCCATCTTCAAGACATCCGACGGCTAACACTGAATGAAGGTTCCTTTAAATGACATCATCCAAGATGGCATCCCTTCAATTCCAATTGACATTAAGGTAGAAAAAATCCTATTGGCTGATCCAATCAGCCAATAGGATTGAGCTGGCATTCTATTGGCTGATTGGGACAGCCAATAGAATGCCAGCTCAATCCTATTGCTGATTGGATCAGCCAATAGGATTGAACTTCTCTTTTTACAGGTAAAAGAGCTGATTACTTTGGGGCAATGCCCAGAAAAAGGCCCTTTTAAGGGCTATTTGTAATTTAGTGTAGGGTAGGGCTTTTTTTTTTTAATTTGGTGGGGCTTTTTTATTTTGGTAGGGGGATTAGATTAGGTGTAATTAGTTTGTAATTTGCTTATTATTTTCTGTAATTTAGTGGTTTTTTTTGTACTTTAGCTAATTTTATTTAATTGTATTTAATTTAGGGGATTAATTTAATTATAGTGTAGTGTTAGGTGTTAGTGTAACTTAGCTTATGTTTTATTTTACAGGTCAATTTGTCTTTATTTTAGCTAGGTAGTTATTAAATAGTTAACTATTTAATAACTATTCTACTTAGTTAAAAAAAATACAAACTTGCCTGTAAAATAAAAATAAACCCTAAGATAGATACAATGTAACTATTAGTTATATTGTAGCTAGCTTAGGCTTTATTTTACAGGTATTTAGTTTTAAATAGGAATAATTTAGTTAATGATAGTAATTTTTATTTATATTTCTTTTAATTATATTTAAGTTGGGGGGGTTAGGGTTAGACTTAGATTTAGGAGTTAATAACTTTAGTATAGTGGCGGCGACGTTGGGGTTAATAAATGTAGGTAGGTGTCAGCGATGTTAGGGACGGCAGATTAGGGGTTATTAATATTTAACTAATGTTTGCGAGGCGTAAGTGCGGCGGTTTAGGGGTTAATATATTTATTATAGTGGCGGCAATGTCCGGTTCGGCAGATTAGGGGTTAATTTTTTTTTGTTTAGTGTTTGCGATGCAGGAGGGCCTCGGTTTAGGGGTTAATAGGTAGTTTATGGGTGTTAGTGTACTTTTTAGCACTTTAGTTAAGAGTTTTATGCTACGGCGTTGTAGTGTAAAACTCTTAACTACTGACTTTAAAATGTGGTACCAGTTTTGACAGGAGAGGGTCTACCACTCACTTTTTGGCAGACTCGTAATACCAGCGCTACGCAAGTCCCATTGAAAGAAAGAGGATACACAATTTACGTAAGTGGATTTGCGGTATTTCCAAGTCTGGCCAAAAAAGTGAGCAGTGAGCCTGTACCTTCAAGACTCGGGCGTTAAAAAGCAGCGTTAGGACCGGCTAACGCTGCTTTTTAAGCCTAATGCAAAACTCGTAATCTAGCCGATATAATGTTATAAGAAATATAATGTTATAGGAAATATAATGTTATATGAAATAGTGGCTAATAAGAGCTGGAATGAGAATAGAAAGTTGAAAAATAATGAGGCGTGATGTCTAAAAGAGTGTAATGTCCCTTGATCTAATATTGAATAATTGAGAATATCAGTCTTGGCAGATATCTGATAAACATACAACTAGTAATACAATATCTGATAAACATACAACTAGTAATACAATATCTGATAAACATACAACTAGTGATACAATATCCGATAAACATACAACTAGTAATACAATATCTGATAAACATACAACTAGTAATACAATATCTGATAAACATACAACTAGTGATACAATATCCGATAAACATACAACTAGTAATACAATATCTGATAAACATACAACTAGTAATACAATATCTGATAAACATACAACTAGTAATACAATATCTGATAAACATACAACTAGTGATACAATATCCGATAAACATACAACTAGTAATACAATATCTGATAAACATACAACTAGTAATACAATATCTGATAAACATACAACTAGTAATACAATATCCGATAAACATACAACTAGTAATACAATATCTGATAAACATACAACTAGTAATACAATATCTGATAAACATACAACTAGTAATACAATAGTTTACTCTTAACCCTTTATTGGGTAAAAAATAATACATTCATATGTTATCACATTTTTATATGCTCTGTTATATTACTGTACGCTATTACATTCTAATACATTCTGTGAAATAAATGTGATGCAAAATAATGAAGTACAGAAAGTTCATATAAGGATATGGGTGATCTTCTTTAAAATCTCCGGTCCTCTTGAGGTTTGTCAGACCGGATATCCGGTGTCTCTTACTCCATTTTGGAAAAGGGCATCTAGTCCCGGAAAAAACAAAATCAAGGCTAATTTACCTCAATGTGTGATATCAATGTATGGAACGGACTGTAAACGGATTTAAAGAAATATATGCATATGCAGATTAAGGAAAATTGATGATAACAGTAACATTTCATATTTGCAAAACAGATACAAAATTAACGGACATATACCAATTTCATAGTGTGTTCATACAAGCCCTTATCACCACCTTATGTGTGGTATTGTAACTGTTATAATTATTCTTTACAATACTATACGTCATTTGTAAAAAATTAAAAAGCTGGTAATTCATACCTATTTTTACTACTAGTCGCTAGCTGCTATTTGCGATTTATGATAACTGATAACAATACTGGTGGCAATACTGAATAAAAATATAAAATACATGCGAATAACCTAATACCTATAATATGTGTACCTGCAGTTTAATACCTAATTGGGCTACCTTAAAGGACCAGTCAACACATTAGATTTGCATAATCAACAAATGCAAGATAACAAGACAATGCAATAGCACTTAGTCTGAACTTTAAATGAGTAGTAGATTTTTTTATAACAAATTTCAAAGTTATGTATATTTCCACTCCCCTTGTACCATGTGATAGCAATCAGCCAATCACAAATGCATATACGTATAGTCTGTGAATTCTTGCACATGCTCAGTAGGATCTGGTGACTCAAAAATTGTAAATATAAAAGACTGTGCACATTTTTTTTAATGGAAGTAAATTGGAAAGTGGTTTACAAATACATGCTGTATCTGAATCATGAAAATTTAATTTAACCTGAGTGTCCCTTTAATACGTTACATTATTATAATATGTGTGCATAAGGCGCTGGTTATGTAATGTATTATGCTGTAAGTATAAACGGGCTGACTGAATCACATACCTTATTCAGATATATATACACCAAGGGCTGATTGCACAGTATGTATTGTTATAAATAAAATTAACCTAATTAGGCTACCTTTAACATACAAATTGCTACAATATATATGCACAATGGGCTTATAACATAGTGTGTATTATTATGAATAAAAATGGCTTGAGAGACAGACAATTCATATGTTCACATGAATAACCTTACTTCATAGGAAATGATGTAACTCGAAATCTTTATTTAGCCCGTTGGGTATGAAGATGTCCATAACGTGTATCCACTTCATCTCCAAACGACCCAACTGATTTTGTACATCACCTCCTCTCCAACCTTGTTCCACTTTCCTTATGCCCAGAAATTCTAGGTCATTTACCTTTCTGGATGAAAAGATAGATGAAGTTGCCAATCTAGAGAGGGGGGAGCTATTGAAATATAAAACTAAGACTGACAATAGGGCAGATACAAACAATAAGAATTTAGCCAACAGGCTTATTTTTCAACATAGCACTCAGAGTAGGGAAGTAAGAGAGATTATTCAAAGACATTGGGGGATTCTATCCAGGGATTCTAGTTTAACCGAATTTCTAGGAGAGGGACCAAATATAATGTTCAAAAAAGTTCCCAATCTAAAATTGCAACTCTCCCATGGGTTGAAAAATGCAGATGATACTGAACATGCTACAAAAAATTGGTTGCTCCCATCTCAAATGGGATTTAGAAGATGTCAGTTCTGCAATTCATGTAACAAAATGAAAAAGGGACCGAGACTATGTAACAAATTCCACTCAGCAGACGGTACCAAGAACTATGATATAAATCAGTTCATCACTTGCAATAGCAAAAATGTGATTTATATGTTACGCTGCTCGTGCAATTTGGTATACATAAGACGCACCTCTAGACTTCTGAAAACCAGACTTAGTGAACACATATATAATATAGAAAAAGGATATCAAAATCACACATTATCGGCACATTTTGATAGGAAACACAATAGAAAGGTAAATGACCTAGAATTTCTGGGCATAAGGAAAATGGAACAAGTATGAAGTAAGGTTATTCATGTGAACATATGAATTGTCTGTCTCTCAAGCCATTCTTATTCATAATAATACACACTAGCAATTTGTATGTTAAAGGTAGTCTAATTAGGTTAATTTTATTTATAACAATACATACTGTGCAATCAGCACTTGGTGTATATATATCTAAATAAGGTATGTGATTCAGTCAGCCCGTTTATACTTACAGCATAATACATTACATAACCAGCGCCTTATGCACACATATTATAATAATGTAACGTATTAAGGTAGCCCAATTAGGTATTAAACTGCAGGTACACATATTATAGGTATTAGGTTATTCGCATGTATTTTATATTTTTTATTTTTATTCAGTATTGCCACCAGTATTGTTATCAGTTATCATAAATCGCAAATAGCAGCTAGCGACTAGTAGTAACAATAGGTATTAATTACCAGCTTTTTCATTTTTTACAAATTATGTATAGTATTGTAAAGAATAATTATAACAGTTACAATACCACACATAAGGTGGTGATAAGGGCTTGTATGAACACACTATGAAATTGGTATATGTCCGTTAATTTTGTATCAATTTTGTATCTGTTTTGCAAATATGAAATGTTACTGTTATGATCAATTTTCCTTAATCTGCATATGCATATATTTCTGTAAATCCGTTTACAGTCCGTTCCATACATTGATATCACACATTGAGGCAAATTAGCCTTGATTTTTTTTTTTCCGGGACTAGATGCCCTTTTCCAAAATGGAGTACGAGACACCGGATATCCGGTCTGACAAACCTCAAGGGTTTAAGAGGATATACTGACATGTGCACATCATTTCCTTGACAAAGCTTAATTGCGAAACGTACGTTGGATATACTATCTCTCTATTGCGTCTGTTCAATTATCTGCACACCTGAGGGAGGAGCAACCTACGCTGGTCACAAGGTGGACGGTATTGTGGTTAAGCTTCTGCTTTCCTATCCACTGACTCACAGCATTGGGCTGCGCTCATTAGAGCAATAATAAGACATTTTGTTGCTTTATTCTCCTGTGTACGGTGTTTATGCAGTTCTTGTGACGCTTTTATATATATGTCTTAATAAATCCTTTTTACTTTATTATCATGTGAGAGTACTGTTTACCCACCAGTATAAAGTGGGCGTGCACATTTCCCTGAGCTTGGCTATAAGCTCCAACCCATGTGAGTAACAATTCGTATACAAGTGTTCCTTACCTCCTGAATAGTGTTACAGAGTTACACTAAAATAAGATACATCGGAGGACCGGAGATTTTAAAGAAGATCACCCATATCCTTATATGAACTTTCTGTACTTCATTATTTTGCATCACATTTATTTCACACTTTTTTCGTTTTGTGATATTTTGGTATTTTATGTTATTCTAATACGTTCTACTACATCAATATGTTTATATTAGACATATAAGGAATATCATACTCATTCTGCATTTTATCCAATAAAGGGTTAATAGTAAACTATTGTATTACTAGTTGTATGTTTATCAGATATTGTATTACTAGTTGTATGTTTATCAGATATTGTATTACTAGTTGTATGTTTATCAGATATTGTATTACTAGTTGTATGTTTATCAGATATTGTATTACTAGTTGTATGTTTATCAGATATCTGCCATGACTTATATTCTCAATTATTCAATATTAGATCAAGAGACATTACACTCTTTTAGACATCACGCCTCATTATTTCTCGACTTTCTATTCTCATCTCAGCTCTTATTAGCCACTATTTCCTATAACATTATATTTCTTATAACATTATATTTCTTTTAACATTATATGTTTGTTAGCACATGCAGTGATCTACAATAGACAGTGTTGCATTTTTCACATTGCTACAAAGTAGCCCTAAGGCATTTATTTCACAAATCCCTTATTATTTCTAGCACACTGTGCATGATCGCACACAGTGGAGCCTTTATGATTTATTTCTCTATTATTCAATTTTTTTAATTTTGCACTTTCTGTTGATTTGTGTATAACCTTTTGTTTAATAAGTTTCTCGAGCACGTGCTCTTGCTTATAATTGAATGTAACAGTTATAATTGAATACAACTGATATAATTTGTGCATCCTGTAACTGCACATGGTCAGACATATTGCCAGGTACTGTATGCATGTTCTATATAAAGTTACACCTGCATATATAAAACATTTCTATGCCACACTTAAGCCACTCTACTTATGAAGACGACGCTCACACTTTGTATATTTATATTAGGAACGATTGTGTTGGGCTATCATTCACCTCCAGTGAGCTTGTGCGATCTTGTCACGAGGCGCAGAACACTATAATTCTTTGTCTAGACACACTTTTTTTAAACCTACATAATTTCACGACACAGTAATTCAGTTGTACTAGCAAACAGGAGGTTAAACTTACTTCTTTTAAGAGATACGGACACATACATAATTATATAATAACGAAATGTATTTACAAGTAAGCTACTTACTATTTTAATGGGATGTATGAAGTTGATGGGATGAACACAGTTTCTGAACATTAGATAAAGACACTCAAAGTCCACTTTCTATCCAAATATCAAGAGCAGGAGCAGCAATGCACTACTGGGAGCTAGCTGCAAAATAAAAACACTTTAACTTCTGACTTCAGCTCACCATTCAAGCTGCTGCTCTCAGAGCTCTACGAGTTGCACTGACTACTGCCCACGCTGCAAACACACTGCTATCCCACTCACTGACTACACATGCAGTCAAGAGCCGATTGAGGAGACTACACGTGCAGTCAGGAACCAATGTGCCGCCAAAGCCGCTAATGGGAATAGTTTCAGTTCTCAATGAGCTGCACCAATAGGTTAAGATGATCTGTGACCCACTAGGTATCAATCACGAGTCAACCATGTGATATGCGTAGCAAGCAGGCAGAAACAAAAAAAATGTAAAGAAAATGAAAAAAAAAATAGTGCTGAAGCAGGGACACACCTACACACTGCTGCCAACACAATAATGTGTCACGACACACAGTTTGGAAAGCACTGATCTATGGGGTATGTAATACAGTTGCTAATATAATGTTTTGTCTATGTAGGTTTAAATTACAAGCAAACATTTTATACGCTGCCCGTAGATGTAATATCGAGAGTGTGAATTTCACTATCTACTATACATGTATATATCTTTATCATTTATGGTCTGAAATGAATACAACTCTTGTGATAATATCTTAAAAAGCTAAGGTCTATCTGCCGTTCGTGTGAGTATATGCTGTGCTGTTCCGATCAGCCAATAGAATGCGAGCTCAATCTGATTGGCTGATTGGATCAGCCAATCGGATCGAACTTGAATCTGATTGGCTGATTCAATCAGCCAATCAGATTTTTCCTACCTTAATTTCGATTTGCTGATAGAATCCTATCAGCTAATCGGAATTCGAGGGACGCCATCTTGGATGACATCATTTAAAGGAACCTTCCTTCGGCGAGTAGGCGTCGGTTGTCGGCTGGAAAGAAGATGGCTCCGCTCCGGATGGATGAAGATAGAAGATGCCGCTTGGATGAAGATGTCTGCCAGTCCGGATGTCCTCTTCTGCCCGGATAGGATGAAGACTTATGGCGGTCTGGATGTCCTCTTCTGCCCCATCGGATGAAGACTTCGGCCCGGCTGGGTGAAGACGACTCAAAGTAGGGAGATCTTCAGGGGGGTAGTGTTAGGTTTATTTAAGGGGGGTTTGGGTGGGTTAGAGTAGGGGTATGTGGGTTTTAATGTTGGGGGGGTTGTATTTTTTTTTACAGGCAAAAGAGCTGATTACTTTGGGGCATGCCCCGCAAAAAGCCCTTTTAAGGGCTGGTAAAAGAGCTGATAACTTTTTAATTTAGAATAGGATAGGGACCTTTATTATTTTGGGGGGCTTTTTTATTTTATTAGGGGGCTTAGAGTAGGTGTAATTAGCCTAATATTTATGTAATCTTTTTTTATTTTTTGTAATTTAGTGTTTGTTTGTTTTTGTAATTTAGCTTAGTTTATTTAATTGTATGTAATTGTAGGTAATTTATTTAATTAATTTATTGATAGTGTAGTGTTAGGTTTAATTGTAAGTTAGGTTAGGATTTATTTTACAGGTAATTTTGTAATTATTTTAACTAGGTAGCTATTAAATAGTAAATAACTATTTAATAGCTATTGTACCTAGTTAAAATAAATAAAAAGTTGCCTGTAAAATAAATATAAATCCTAAAATAGCTACAATATAATTATTCGTTATATTGTAGCTAAATTAGGGTTTATTTTACAGGTAAGTATTTAGTTTTAAATAGGAATACTTTAGTTAATAAGATTTAATTTATTTCGCTAGATTAAAATTATATTTAATTTAGGGGGGTGTTAAGGTTAGGGTTAGACTTAGCTTTAGGGGTTATTACATTTATTATAGTAGCGGCGAGGTCCGGTCGGCAGATTAGGGGTTAATACTTGAAGTTAAGTGGCGGCGACGTGGGGGGGGGGGCAGATTAGGGGTTAATAAATATTATGTGGGTGTCGGCGATGTTAGGGGCAGCAGATTAGGGGTTCATAGGGATAATGTAGGTGGCGGCGATGTGCGGTCGGCAGATTAGGGGTTAAAAATATTTATTATAGTGGCGGCGATGTGGGGGGACATAGGTAGTTTATGGGTGTTAGTGTACTTTAGAGCACTGTAGTTAAGAGCTTTATAAACCGGCGTTAGCCCATAAAGCTCTTAACTACAGCCTTTCCATGGGCGGTAGGAGTCTTGTCGGTAGAGGTGTAACGCTCACTTCAGCCAAAACTCTAAATACCGGCGTTAGGAAGATCCCATTGAAAAGATAGGATACGCAATTGGCGTAAGGGGATCTGCGATATGGAAAAGTTGCGGTTTGAAAGTGAGCGTTAGCCCCTTTCCTGCCTGACTCTAAATACCAGCGGGCGGCCAAAAGCAGCGTTAGGAACCCTTAACGCTGTTTTTGATGGCTAACGCAGAACTCTAAATCTAGGCGTTAGTAAATTGTTTCAAGTTTTCTATATGTTTTTATCAATGGTGAACTATTCTACATAACCTGGAGAGGGTGTGTTTGTTTTTGTACAAACTGATTGGTTTCCGCATATTGATGGGCGTGTATAGTTTAGCGTATATACTAGACATGTGCGTTTTGTTTTGAATCGAAATTTGGACAAATTTGCCAAATTCAGAGATTCAAATCGATTCTAATATCCAAATTACCCTAGCAACAAAACTATCCAAATGCGTTTGTAACAAATAAATCCAAATTAGTTCGGATTTATTCGTTACATTCGAATGGCCATGGACTACATGGATCACAATTCAGTATAAAAATTTTATTTAGTGAGATTTAGTGAGATAGAACAGTAAAAAATTTCCATTTGTGTAACATGGAACCATCTGAATCAACATAACACATACCGAACTTCCGAATTTACTAATCGAATCCGAAACAAATACATCCGAATGTATTAAAATCCAAGTGAATCTGAAACAAATACATTTGAATGTATCCGAATTAGAATGGATCCAAACGAAATTCGAAAAAATCTGAATCGGTCCGAAATTAACCAAAAACAGAATTTATGTTTACCTGATAAATTACTTTCTCCAACGGTGTGTCCGGTCCACGGCGTCATCCTTACTTGTGGGATATTCTCTTCCCCAACAGGAAATGGCAAAGAGCCCAGCAAAGCTGGTCACATGATCCCTCCTAGGCTCCGCCTACCCCAGTCATTCGACCGACGTTAAGGAGGAATATTTGCATAGGAGAAACCATATGGTACCGTGGTGACTGTAGTTAAAGAAAATAAATTATCAGACCTGATTAAAAAAACCAGGGCGGGCCGTGGACCGGACACACCGTTGGAGAAAGTAATTTATCAGGTAAACATAAATTCTGTTTTCTCCAACATAGGTGTGTCCGGTCCACGGCGTCATCCTTACTTGTGGGAACCAATACCAAAGCTTTAGGACACGGATGAAGGGAGGGAGCAAATCAGGTCACCTAAATGGAAGGCACCACGGCTTGCAAAACCTTTCTCCCAAAAATAGCCTCAGAAGAAGCAAAAGTATCAAACTTGTAAAATTTGGTAAAAGTGTGCAGTGAAGACCAAGTCGCTGCCCTACATATCTGATCAACAGAAGCCTCGTTCTTGAAGGCCCATGTGGAAGCCACAGCCCTAGTGGAATGAGCTGTGATTCTTTCGGGAGGCTGCCGTCCGGCAGTCTCGTAAGCCAATCTGATGATGCTTTTAATCCAAAAAGAGAGAGAGGTAGAAGTTGCTTTTTGACCTCTCCTTTTACCGGAATAAACAACAAACAAGGAAGATGTTTGTCTAAAATCCTTTGTAGCATCTAAATAGAATTTTAGAGCGCGAACAACATCCAAATTGTGCAACAAACGTTCCTTCTTTGAAACTGGTTTCGGACACAGAGAAGGTACGATAATCTCCTGGTTAATGTTTTTGTTAGAAACAACTTTTGGAAGAAAACCAGGTTTAGTACGTAAAACCACCTTATCTGCATGGAACACCAGATAAGGAGGAGAACACTGCAGAGCAGATAATTCTGAAACTCTTCTAGCAGAAGAAATTGCAACTAAAAACAAAACTTTCCAAGATAATAACTTAATATCAACGGAATGCAAGGGTTCAAACGGAACCCCCTGAAGAACTGAAAGAACTAAATTGAGACTCCAAGGAGGAGTCAAAGGTTTGTAAACAGGCTTAATTCTAACCAGAGCCTGAACAAAGGCTTGAACATCTGGCACAGCGGCCAGCTTTTTGTGAAGTAACACAGACAAGGCAGAAATCTGTCCCTTCAGGGAACTTGCAGATAATCCTTTTTCCAATCCTTCTTGAAGGAAGGATAGAATCCTAGGAATCTTAACCTTGTCCCAAGGGAATCCTTTAGATTCACACCAACAGATATATTTTTTCCAAATTTTGTGGTAAATCTTTCTAGTTACAGGCTTTCTGGCCTGAACAAGAGTATCGATAACAGAATCTGAGAATCCTCGCTTCGATAAGATCAAGCGTTCAATCTCCAAGCAGTCAGCTGGAGTGAAACCAGATTCGGATGTTCGAACGGACCCTGAACAAGAAGGTCTCGTCTCAAAGGTAGCTTCCAAGGAGGAGCCGATGACATATTCACCAGATCTGCGTACCAAGTCCTGCGTGGCCACGCAGGAGCTATCAAGATCACCGACGCCCTCTCCTGATTGATCCTGGCTACCAGCCTGGGGATGAGAGGAAACGGCGGGAACACATAAGCTAGTTTGAAGGTCCAAGGTGCTACTAGTGCATCCACTAGAGCCGCCTTGGGATCCCTGGATCTGGACCCGTAGCAAGGAACTTTGAAGTTCTGACGAGAGGCCATCAGATCCATGTCTGGAATGCCCCACAGCTGAGTGACTTGGGCAAAGATTTCCGGATGGAGTTCCCACTCCCCCGGATGCAATGTCTGACGACTCAGAAAATCCGCTTCCCAATTTTCCACTCCTGGGATGTGGATAGCAGACAGGTGGCAGGAGTGAGACTCCGCCCATAGAATGATTTTGGTCACTTCTTCCATCGCCAGGGAACTCCTTGTTCCCCCCTGATGGTTGATGTACGCAACAGTTGTCATGTTGTCTGATTGAAACCGTATGAACTTGGCCCTCGCTAGCTGAGGCCAAGCCTTGAGAGCATTGAATATCGCTCTCAGTTCCAGAATATTTATCGGTAGAAGAGATTCTTCCCGAGACCAAAGACCCTGAGCTTTCAGGGATTCCCAGACCGCGCCCCAGCCCATCAGACTGGCGTCGGTCGTGACAATGACCCACTCTGGTCTGCGGAATGTCATCCCTCGTGACAGGTTGTCCAGGGACAGCCACCAACGGAGTGAGTCTCTGGTCCTCTGATTTACTTGTATCTTCGGAGACAAGTCTGTATAGTCCCCATTCCACTGACTGAGCATGCACAGTTGTAATGGTCTTAGATGAATGCGTGCAAAAGGAACTATGTCCATTGCCGCTACCATCAACCCGATCACTTCCATGCACTGAGCTATGGAAGGAAGAGGAACGGAATGAAGTATCCGACAAGAGTCTAGAAGTTTTGTTTTTCTGGCCTCTGTCAGAAAAATCCTCATTTCTAAGGAGTCTATTATTGTTCCCAAGAAGGGAACCCTTGTTGACGGAGATAGAGAACTCTTTTCCACGTTCACTTTCCATCCGTGAGATCTGAGAAAGGCCAGGACAATGTCCGTGTGAGCCTTTGCTTGAGGAAGGGACGACGCTTGAATCAGAATGTCGTCCAAGTAAGGTACTACAGCAATGCCCCTTGGTCTTAGCACAGCTAGAAGGGACCCTAGTACCTTTGTGAAAATCCTTGGAGCAGTGGCTAATCCGAAAGGAAGCGCCACGAACTGGTAATGTTTGTCCAGGAATGCGAACCTCAGGAACCGATGATGTTCCTTGTAGATAGGAATATGTAGATACGCATCCTTTAAATCCACCGTGGTCATGAATTGACCTTCCTGGATGGAAGGAAGAATAGTTCGAATGGTTTCCATCTTGAACGATGGAACCTTGAGAAACTTGTTTAAGATCTTGAGATCTAAGATTGGTCTGAACGTTCCCTCTTTTTTGGGAACTATAAACAGATTGGAGTAGAACCCCATCCCTTGTTCTCTTAATGGAACGGGATGAATCACTCCCATTTTTAACAGGTCTTCTACACAATGTAAGAATGCCTGTCTTTTTATGTGGTCTGAAGACAACTGAGACCTGTGGAACCTCCCCCTTGGGGGAAGTCCCTTGAATTCCAGAAGATAACCTTGGGAGACTATTTCTAGCGCCCAAGGATCCAGAACATCTCTTGCCCAAGCCTGAGCGAAGAGAGAGAGTCTGCCCCCCACCAGATCCGGTCCCGGATCGGGGGCCAACATTTCATGCTGTCTTGGTAGCAGTGGCAGGTTTCTTGGCCTGCTTTCCCTTGTTCCAGCCTTGCATTGGTCTCCAAGCTGGCTTGGCTTGAGAAGTATTACCCTCTTGCTTAGAGGACGTAGCACTTTGGGCTGGTCCGTTTCTACGAAAGGGACGAAAATTAGGTTTATTCTTTGCCTTGAAAGGCCGATCCTGAGGAAGGGCGTGGCCCTTACCCCCAGTGATATCCGAGATAATCTCTTTCAAGTCAGGGCCAAACAGCGTTTTCCCCTTGAAAGGAATGTTAAGTAACTTGTTCTTGGAAGACGCATCAGCCGACCAAGATTTCAACCAAAGCGCTCTGCGCGCCACAATAGCAAACCCAGAATTCTTAGCCGCTAACCTAGCCAATTGCAAAGTGGCGTCTAGGGTGAAAGAATTAGCCAATTTGAGAGCATTGATTCTGTCCATAATCTCCTCATAAGGAGGAGAATCACTGTCGACCGCCTTTATCAGCTCATCGAACCAGAAACATGCGGCTGTAGCGACAGGGACAATGCATGAAATTGGTTGTAGAAGGTAACCCTGCTGAACAAACATCTTTTTAAGCAAACCTTCTAATTTTTTATCCATAGGATCTTTGAAAGCACAACTATCCTCTATGGGTATAGTGGTGCGTTTGTTTAAAGTGGAAACCGCTCCCTCGACCTTGGGGACTGTCTGCCATAAGTCCTTTCTGGGGTCGACCATAGGAAACAATTTTTTAAATATGGGGGGAGGGACGAAAGGAATACCGGGCCTTTCCCATTCTTTATTAACAATGTCCGCCACCCGCTTGGGTATAGGAAAAGCTTCTGGGAGCCCCGGCACCTCTAGGAACTTGTCCATTTTACATAGTTTCTCTGGGATGACCAACTTGTCACAATCATCCAGAGTGGATAATACCTCCTTAAGCAGAATGCGGAGATGTTCCAACTTAAATTTAAATGCAATCACATCAGGTTCAGCTTGTTGAGAAATGTTCCCTGAATCAGTAATTTCTCCCTCAGACAAAACCTCCCTGGCCCCATCAGACTGAGTTAGGGGCCCTTCAGAAATATTAATATCAGCGTCGTCATGCTCTTCAGTATCTAAAACAGAGCAGTCGCGCTTACGCTGATAAGTGTTCATTTTGGCTAAAATGTTTTTGACAGAATTATCCATTACAGCCGTTAATTGTTGCATAGTAAGGAGTATTGGCGCGCTAGATGTACTAGGGGCCTCCTGAGTGGGCAAGACTCGTGTAGACGAAGGAGGGAATGATGCAGTACCATGCTTACTCCCCTCACTTGAGGAATCATCTTGGGCATCATTGTCATTGTCACATAAATCACATTTATTTAAATGAATAGGAATTCTGGCTTCCCCACATTCAGAACACAGTCTATCTGGTAGTTCAGACATGTTAAACAGGCATAAACTTGATAACAAGTACAAAAAACGTTTTAAAATAAAACCGTTACTGTCACTTTAAATTTTAAACTGAACACACTTTATTACTGCAAATGCGAAAAAACATGAAGGAATTGTTCAAAATTCACCAAATTTTCACCACAGTGTCTTAAAGCCTTAAAAGTATTGCACACCAAATTTGGAAGCTTTAACCCTTAAAATAACGGAACCGGAGCCGTTTTGAACTTTAACCCCTTACAGTCCCTGTTATCTGCTTTGCTGAGACCCAACCAAGCCCCAAGGGGAATACGATACCAAATGACGCCTTCAGAAAGTCTTTTCTAAGTATCAGAGCTCCTCTCACATGCGACTGCATGCCATGCCTCTCAAAAACAAGTGCGCAACACCGGCGCGAAAATGAGGCTCTGCCTATGCTTTGGGAAAGCCCCTAAAGAATAAGGTGTCTAAAACAGTGCCTGCCGATATTATTATATCAAAATACCCAGATAAAATGATTCCTCAAGGCTAAATATGTGTTAATAATCAATCGATTTAGCCCAAAAAAAGTCTACAGTCTTAAAAAGCCCTTTTTGAAGCCCTTATTTACAATCGTAATAAACATGGCTTACCGGATCCCAGAGGGAAAATGACAGCTTCCAGCATTACATCGTCTTGTTAGAATGTGTCATACCTCAAGCAGCAAGAGACTGCTCACTGTTCCCCCAACTGAAGTTAATTGCTCTCAACAGTCCTGTGTGGAACAGCCATGGATTTTAGTGACGGTTGCTAAAATCATTTTCCTCGTACAAACAGAAATCTTCATCTCTTTTCTGTTTCTGAGTAAATAGTACATACCAGCACTATTTCAAAATAACAAACTCTTGATTGAATAATAAAAACTACAGTTAAACACTAAAAAACTCTAAGCCATCTCCGTGGAGATGTTGCCTGTACAACGGCAAAGAGAATGACTGGGGTAGGCGGAGCCTAGGAGGGATCATGTGACCAGCTTTGCTGGGCTCTTTGCCATTTCCTGTTGGGGAAGAGAATATCCCACAAGTAAGGATGACGCCGTAGACCGGACACACCTATGTTGGAGAAACAAATTTTTCCGCTGTGCACGTCTAGTATATACTGACCAATTGACCCTCACCAGGCTATCTTTGAAAAAGCACCAGCACGGCATGAAACATGTCAGATGATGTAGACACCTGTTCTGCTAGTACCTACACTCCTCTTTATTTTATCCGGTGAAATTGTAAGTTTTAACTTAACTGCAAATAAATGTGAAGTTTTATCAGCACCACTATCAGAGCCAAGATTATTACCATTTCTAATGATTGTGCTTGTGTGCTCTCATTCTTTGGAAACTATTTTCTTTATGTTATGCGTGCTCATGCACTGGAGTCTCTAAGGCGCTGTGTACATGTAAAGCCGGTGAAGCAACAGCTTTTTTCTGGAGACGGTAGCAAGCTAAGTGAGTGACAGTTTTCTTCCCTCTATATATGTATATTTAAGCATTTATATGTATTTACAGACATATATATATATATATATATATATATATATATATACACACACACACACATATATATTTACACACATATATATAAGTGCATTGGAACCCTTTGCAGTGATGTAGCTAACAAAATTGAAAAATCATAGTTTTTAACTATGTATTTACATTCCAATGTTCTTCACATAGGGGAATATGTTCTAATTATTTTTATATAGATATCCCTAAATATATCCATATCCAAGATCCTTGATAGGCAGAGTACTGTCAAGTCACATGCTACAGGAGCTCTATCTGTGAAAACAATGGCCAAACTCTTCCTCTATATTCCTATGGTGTTCTTGACCTCAGGTTATGAGGATTGAAAAATATCTCTGTGGGATATATCAGACACATATATATTCACTGACATATTGATCACTTAGAATGGTAGTGAATAGTTTAGCAAATACACCCAAGTGAATGGCAAAAAATCTGTGCTCAGAGAACTGTGGGCGTTTATTGGACATTTGAGAGTTGCCTTTTTAGCTAATAAAATATATGATATTACTGTTAGCTTTAATATCAAGTTAAACTGCTTTAACTAAATCTTCATGCAAAATCTAATTTCAACATGTTAAAGTGTTGCACTTTCATATGCATAAAACTACTATGTTTAATGACCCTTTAAAAGTACACATTTATTGCTTCAAGAAAATAGACAACATTAGATATATTATCTGTGTGTAAGCTAATTGGAGATATCACTGCTAAAAAAATTAGTAGTCAACTGACCCTAATCATCATTCTTGCTCCTTCTTTTTTTCAGCCTATCTAAGAGAATTACAATGGTAATTAGCTATTTACTACAGATACACACACACATTTCTTTCACATTCAGAGAGCAATTGAAGCAGAGTTCAATTGTGTATCTATTTAATCTAAAAGAGGGCATTTTAAAATGTTTTTCCCTTTCTTTCAGGTTGCTGTTCTAAATAAATGAAAATGCAGAGGCACACCCATCTCAACGAGTAAAGCAGAATCAGATGTTCTTTTTAGTCTATGAGAGCTAGTAGAAAGTAAAAAAACAGTATTACAGTATTATTTTAAATGTACTTAAATTTTGTTTAGGCAAAAAATAAAGCTCACTACATGATGGTTATAGTCTACGAGACATCAGATGTAGATATTACACTCCAGTCAATATAGCCAAGTAAATGGAGGAAACAGAGAAACTGGAAACAGAAAGTTAGGCAAATGAAGTGCAAAACAAGAACTGCTGCAAACTGAGAAAAGGAAAGGGTTGTGAACACCATCATGAAAAAAAATAATTTATAACGTTAGCATACGTTTTCTTTAGACAGTGAGTTCACAAGGCATCACATGTGCAAATCTATACCTAAGCAGGGAATTCTACAAGACTACAATGTAAAAGGGAGGACTAACAGTGAAGACAGGTATGTTAATGATCAGGCACTATTGCTGAGTACTTTTCTGCCAAAGACAGCCTCTGAAGAGGCATACACATCAAAATGATAAACTATGGAAAGAACACCAAGTAGCCACCTTACAATTCTGTGTTATGGAAGCTTTATTAATTAAGGCCCAAGACATGGAAGCTTCACTAGTGGAAAGAGCAGTAATGTGTTCAGTAGAAGCATAGTGGATTGATGTAAGCCACTGGGACAACTCTGGAGAGATCTAAAGATTTGCGTTCCAGAATGTTAACATGTAATCTCACCTCCCAAGAAGACCAAACACCCAGGCCTCTGTGAGACCTCCAGACTACACTTCAACCTTGCAAGCTGGCGTCTGTGTTAACCACAATAAAGGCTGGCTGAAGAAGAGTATTGGAGAGACTAAAGATGAAATCTGGGAAATGGAACTCCATCTGAAGCAGCAACCATGAAATTCACAACCATGCATTGATCACAGGTCTGTTTTAGCCTGTGTTCGTCTGTTAGTGACAGACACATAGTCACTGAGACACAGCCAGATGAAAAGGATGCCTAGATCAAAAGATGGGTGCTGTTGCCAGACCAAATGGAAGTACCAAAAAACTGTTAAAGAATCTTTAGGAAAGAAAACTTCAGGAATTGGACATGATCCTTGTCAATGGGGATATCTAAATAAACAACTTTTAAAGGGACAATCTAGACCCAAAACTGATTATTTATTACTTATTATTACAAGGCAAACAAGCATCTTGCAATGGGTTCCACATCTATTAGCTTGAAAGAAGTACATTAAATATTTAAATAATCGTTTGTTAGCAGATAAAAATGTCTGCCAAGCTGGGCCCGCAGCTATCTTCTTGTCCAGTTAGTTGTTTTTTTGTAGCTTCAACATAATATTTCAAAGCTCTTACAACATCCAGAGAATGTAAGAATCTCTCCAAATAATTCTTAGGATAAGGACACAAAGAGGGAACAAAAATTTCCCTATTAATGTTGTTAGAATTCCCAACTTTAAGTAAAACTTTAAATGAAGTCCGCAAAACTGCCTTATCCTGATGAAAAATTCGGATTATCCTAAATTATGAAGGTATAATCTAGATTTTATTAAAGACACAGAGACGAGTATTTTGCTTTCTTTCCTTTACTACTTAAATGCAGTATTTAAAAGCATATAGAAATAAATACAGTAAAAACGGTGTACAGACCAGTGACCAATAAAAAAGGAGAACTGGTTAAACTAAAACAAAGTGACCAATCAGCTTGAGAATATAGCCTATAAACTGTCCAATATCAAATACCAAATCCTCTTTCTTGATATCAGATGAAGGAAGTACCCAGTCCATGATGATCAAATAACACCAACCAAACAGAAAAAACTAAAGAGAATAATCCAGAAGATGACAACCAGCCAAAAGGAAGAGTTACAACGATGGGAAGGGGTACACCACCAACTTGAACTTTGTAGAGGATGAGATGAGCTTGATAGATGAGATGACCAGTCAGTCAAATGCGAAGGAATAAATTAATCTAAAACGGTATCCTGTTTATGGATTGGTAACTAAAATAAATATATAATGAAAAATGATTAATAATATTATAATACATATAAGGGAGGGAAAAATATACACATTAATGAAGAGGAGGGAAAATACTCGTCTCTGTGTCTTTAATAAAATCTAGATTATACCTTCATAACTTAAGATAATCCGAATTTTATTACAAGACCAGAGACTCATATTTTGCTTGTTTAAAGCAACTAACAAATTAAATTAACCGAGGCATGTTCAATGGGTTTAAAATAAAATTGTTTAAATATAGAATCTGAAGACCAGTCTGCTGCATCCAAAATGTGTTGAAGGGTAGCAGCTTTCAAAAACGCTTTAGAAGCGGCTGATCCTCTGACAGAGTGAGTGGAAAAAGATAAATCAATACCTGCTTCACTCATAACCCATTTAACCCACCTAGCAATAGAGGTAGAAGAAACAGGGTGATGAGGAGGAACAAAAGATAACAAAAGTTGATTAGAAGAAGAAGTACGAAAAGAAGAGGTTCTACATTCATATTCTTTTAAACATAAAACCACACAGATAAAAGGTTCAGTAGGTAAATAAGGATAGAAAATAGAAGTTGAAAAATATTTAGTTTTTTTGGAAATAAAGAAAGTGACACCTTCAGGAGTGAAACGTTTAGAATTAAAATCTAAAAGCTCTAACATCAGAAACTCTGCGAAAATATATTAAACATAAAAGAGTAGCTAATTTTGCAGAAAGTTGTTTAAAAGATAAAGATTCATTAGAAGGCCAAGATTTAAAAAGAGAAAAAACAAGGTCAACATCCCAAAAGGAAGAATATTTAGGAGCAGGGGGTCTTAAGTTTAATAGCTTTCATTAATTTGCAAATTAAAGGGTGTTGACCCGCAGGAACGTTATTAATAAAAGAATGTTTAGCAGAAATAGCAGATCTAGAAACATTAATAGTTCTGTAAGCTAAACCTGAATCAAAAAGGGATGTAAGAAAATTAATAATAGAAGTTACATCAACTGAAAGGGGATCCAAACCTCTCTCCAAGCACCAGCTAGACCATCTGGTCCTTGCGGAAAAATAGCATTTTTTGGTCCCAGGGGCCAGTGAGTCTTGGAGGAGTTGCTTAGCTTGTTGTGATAAGCCTTGGAGAGATGATTATTGCCTGAAATTGACCAGGCTATGAGACGAAGAGATCCTTGAAGGATAAGATTGTGAGGAAGACGTTCTGGATAGGACAATAGAAGAGGGAAAATAGGAAGAACAGGATGTTTGACAGATAGTTCTAGAAGAGATGGGTACCAAGGTTGAGATGGCCAAAGGGGAGTGATTAGAAGAATTGAAAGGAGATCCCGTCGGACTACTGAAATGATTCTCTGAATCATGGAGAATGGGGGAAACGCATAAGCTGCCTGAAGAGGCCACGGGTGAAAAAATGCATCTATCGCTAGAGCATCTGGATCTGGACGCCAACTGAAGTAAGGTAGTATCTGAAAATTCAGTCTCAAAGCAAACAGATCCATCGAAAAGGGTCCTCTGAGAGACTGAAGCGAATGAAAAACTTGATGGTGAAGTTTCCAATCGCTGGAGTCTGTCAGATACCGAGAACCCCAATCGCTGCGACATTGGATAAACCTGGAATGTATTCTGCTTTGACAGTTATATTTCTGTCCAAGCAAAGATGAATGAAATCTGTCGTAATAATCGATAAATCTTTCGATTTTGTACCACCGAGACAATTCAAATAACGAACTGCAGAAATATTGTCCATTCTGAGTAAAATGGACACTGGAAAAGAATCTTTGACAAAACTCTTGACTGCAAAAGAGCCTGCCAAAAGTTCTAAGCAGTTGATATGAAAAAGTTTTTTCTTCTGAAGACCATTTTCCGCCCGTGATTGAAGGGCCGGAGCTTTCCCGAAAATGGCTCTCCCGTTCCAAGCTTCTATGTGAGAGAGTCACCACGAAAGTTATTCTTTGGCTTCTGAAGATAGACAAATCAGGTGAGAATACGAAAGACTGCAAATGGAAGATTTTTAAACGTTGAAGTTCCCTGTAATGAAGGGGAACAGGGAAAATAGCATGAATAGAGGACGAGAGTAACCCAAATATTCTGGCTATAGTCCTGATGGGAACTAAAGATAAAGAAAGAGTTTTTGAAATTTCTTTCTTGATATTCACTTTTTTTTCTTTGGGAAGACTGAGGGTAGAATTCAAAGTGTCTATTTGAAAACCCAAAAAGGTTAAAGATTTTGTAGGGGAGAGAACAGATTTCTCTTTGTTGACAAGGAAACCTAGGTTTTCTAAAATATAAACAGTAAGTTGAAGTTGAGATTTTAAAATGACAGAACTCTGGTTCATGATTAAAATATTGTCTAGATAAATGATAAGACAAACGCCTCTCAAGTGAAGCCAAGTAATAATTGGTTTAATTAATTTGGTGAAAATCCAAGGGGCTGAAGATAGACCGAAAGGCATACAAGTGAAACTCCAAATTTTGCCTTCCCAAACAAAAGTGAGAAATTTCCTGTGTTCCTGAGCTACAGGAACTGTAAGATAAGCATCTGTCAGATTTAATCTGACAATAAAAATCGCCTAAAAGGCAATCTCTGAGTAGATGGATTCCTTCCATTTTGAAATGTTGATTGACAACGAAAGAATTTAAGGATTTTAAATTTATGACTGGTCGAAATTGACCATTTTTCTTTTTTACGAGAAAAAGATTGCTTAGGAAACAATTTTGAGGATCCAAAGCAGGCTCTATAGCTTGTTTTGAAAAAGGGGTTGATATTTCTTTTTGGACCAGAGTTCTGTCTGAAATAGAAAAATGTATTGGGAGAAGAAGAGAATTTTGGATAGGAATAGAAATAAAATCTATAAAAAGACCTGAAATTGTCTGAAGAACCCATTGATCTGTAGTTATAAGATTCCAATTTTGAGCAAAAAGAGCGATTCTGCCTCCTATAATGTTTTGGGAAGAAACATGAAAGGGAAGAAAAAGATTTACCTTGAGGGTTACGGGATCTTTGTCTTGATCGTTGAAAACGTGGATTCCAAAATCTACCTCTGGAGGGGAAGAAACCTGAGGAAGCTGGGTTCTGAAATTGTCTTTGTTGGAATTGAAACTGCTGGTTCGAATATTGAGACCGATTGGGATATGATGGACGCCTGGGAAAATGGCCTCTTCCTTTCCCGGCCTGGTCAGAAAAACGATCCTGATAAAAAAAATTCTTCATGGACGTTCTTACTTTATTAAGGTTAGAAAAAGTATTAACATAACTATTTAACTCTTTAATGAAAGTGTCTCCAAATAGTAGACCATTGGTATCAGAATGTATCTCATTTACTGCGAAATCGCATACCCTAGGGTCAATTCTTCTCAAAATGTTTCTCCTACGCTCAGTATACATGGCTGAGTTAGCGTTTCCAATGAAACTGAGCATCCACTGAAGCCATTCCCTAACAATAACAGGGTCCAGCAAACTATTGTTGTAAACAGCTTGTTCAGACAAGTCAAAAAGTTTTGATAAAGGACCTACAGAGTCTAACATTTTATCCTGGCAAATCTTCCAGGCCCTATCCATCCCTTTCTTTTAGCTTAATCCCAGGGGAACCAATAAATTTAAGTATTTTTGGGTCAACTTCAGGGGTACAACTGGCATTATTAGGGAGAATAGGTCTGGGGCATTCAGCTCTCAATTTATTCCGAGAGTCCCGTTTTAGAGGCTGACGTAATTGATAATCAATGAAGTCTGCTATGTCAGAAGATGGGCACCACTCAGCAGATCTAGGATGATGTAATTCATCCTCGTTAAATCTAGGATTACCTAGACAATCATAATTTTTTTTTCTCTTCTGAATCTTTATTAAGATGTTTAGATTTCTTTAAACATTTTTTAAATTTTTTGACCTTCGGAGAAGCCGAAGAATCCTCAGAAGAAAAATGGGTTAAAAATTAATTAGAATTATCTGAATCCAATGAGGAATCCGAATTAAAATCCGTAGAAGAAACACAGTCCAATGTATATTTTTTGGCCAAAGCCTCTCCCATAAGTGACCTCTTGGGAGTAGAGGAAATAGCAGGTGTTTTGCTACCTTTCCTGCAAGGAATAAAAGAACTGGAAGCAAGTTGACGAGATTTTTTCACCAACTTTTTACTCGCTTTAATACCGCTAGAAACCGTTCTTTTTCTTTTTACAGCCTTTTTTGCGTTAGATTTATTGATTAAAATAGAATTTTTTTCCAACATAGAATTCATGGAAGTATCTATCATATTTTGAACTCCCTCAATATTGAGAGTATTACTTTCAGTATTTTGTGACATTTTAATAATGAAAATAAATAAATTAATTTATAAATACAATATGAGAAAAATATATATTATCTAAAAAATATATAACAATATATAAAATAGACAATAAGAATTGACCCAATGTAAAAAATAATCTAATCAAATATTAAATGAAAATGAATTAATTTAATAAATAAATTTTTGTAAAATAAATTAAATAATGTATGTGACTAAAACAGTCACTAGATGGAGACACAGACCGTTTTATTAATACTCATCAAAGACCGTAATTGTAATTGAATGAAGCAGCAACAAAGTTGCGACTGACAGGGGATGTGTAATGGCCACACTGAGGAGAAGAAGGCGGGAAGATAAAGGTGGGACTATGACGCAGGAAGGAGGAGAGTAAATGCGCATGCGCACGGCCCGGCAGAGATTAAGATGGAGGACGGCAGCAAGAGGCAATTAACAAAACCGGAGAAGTGAGGAAAAAGCAACTGGAGAACCCGGACATACAAAAGATAGTAGATAGAGTAAAACGGAGGTAAAAACCACTATATAACCAACGATATATTAAAAAAAGAATAAAAACAAAAAATGAAAACGGAATTTATGAAATAAAAACGAACTTAAAGCGAAAGGACAAAACGACTTAATAAGATTAAAAAATAAATTAAGAAATACAACAATTATATTTCGATTATTTATTACAAGAATAAATGAAATACTTATCTCGCTGTAAGCAGTAAAAGAAATAGGATTTGGTATTTGATATTGGACAGTTTATAGGCTATATTCTCAAGCTGATTGGTCACTTTGTTTTAGTTTAACCAGTTCTCCTTTTTTAATGGTCACTGGTCTGTACACTGTTTTTACTGTCTTTTTTCAAATGTTGACAGTTATTGTATTTATTTCTATATGCTTTTAAATACTGCATTTAAGTAGTAAAGGAAAGAAAGCAAAATATGAGTCTCTGGTCTTGTAATAAAATCAGAAAAGGAGACTCACAAGAAAGAGCAGATAATTCGGAAACTCTTCTAGCAGAAGAGATAGCCAAAAGGAGCATCACTTTTCAAGAAAGTAGCTTAATATCCAAAGAATGCATAGGCTCAAAAGGAGGAGCCTGTAAAGCCTTCAAAACCAAATTAAGTCTCCAAGGAAGAGAGATTGATTTAATTACAGGCTTCATACGGACCAAAGCCTGCACAAAACAGTGAAAATCAGGAAGTTAGCAATCTTTCTGTGAAATAAAACAGAAAGAGCAGAGATTTGTCCCTTCAAGGAACTTGCAGACAAACCTTTATCCAAACCACCCTGAAGGAACTGTAAAATTCTAGGAATTCTAAAAGAATGCCTGGAGAATTTATGAGAAGAACACCCTGAAATATAAGTCTTCCAAACTCGATAATAAATCTTCCTAGAAACAGATTTACGAGCCTGTAACATTGTATTAATCATTGAGTCAGAGAAACCTCTATGACTAAGCACTTCAATTTCCATACCTTCAAATTTAACGATTTGAGATCCTGATGGAAAAACGGTCCTTGAGACAGAAGGTCTGGTCTTAAAGGAAGGGGGCAAGGTTGGCAACTGGACATCCGGACAAGATCCGCATACCAGAAACTGAGAGGCCATGCTGGTGCTACCAGAAACACAAACGATTGTTCCATGATGATCTTGGAGATCACTCTTGGAAGAAGAACTAGAAGCGGGAAGCTATAAGCAGGTAAAACCAAGGAACTGCTAACGCATCCACCGACTCCGCCTGAGGATCCCTGGACCTGGACAAGTACCTGTGAAGCTTCTTGTTTAGATGGGAAGCCATCAGATCTATTTTTGGAAGACCCCACATCTGAACAATCTTAAAAAACACATCTGGATGGAAAGACCACTCCCCGGATGTAAAGTCCGAAGGCTGAGATAATCCGCTTCCACCTCCATAGGGAGGCAAAGTTTGTAAAACTGAATTGTGGGTGCAGTGAGGGGTGTATTTATAGGCATTTTGAGGTTTGGGAAACATCGCCCCTCCTGGTAGAATTGTATATCCCATACGTCACTAGCTCATGGACTCTTACCAATTACATGAAATAAATAAAAAACACTAAGCATGAAAAAATAAAATAAAGAAATTATCAAAAATAAAACAATACACAAACTAATAGCCCTATAAAAATAAAAAAGCCCCCCCAAAATAAAAACATCCCCTAGCCTTCAATAAACTACTAATAGCCCTTAAAAATGCCTTTTGTAGGGCATTGCCCTAAGTTGAACAGCCCTTGTACCTGTAAAAAAATAGAGTCCCCCCAACAGTAAAACAAACCACCCAACCAACCCCCAAAAATAAAAAACCTAACCCTAAAATAAAACTAAACTACCCATTGCCCCTAAATGGGCATTTGTATGGGCATTGCCCTTAAAAGGGGCATTTAGTTCTTTTTCAAAAGCCAAAGCCCTAATTTAAAAAAAAAACCCCACCCCAAAAAATAAATAAAATACCTAACACTAAACCCAAAATATCTACTCACGGCTGTTGAAGTCCGGACATCCAGGCGGCGAGAAGACCTCATACAGGCGGCGACATCTTCATCCATCGAAGGGATCTTCTATCTTCATCCCGGCGGCACAGAGGGGAGCTGCGAAGACATCCTGCGCAGAGTGTCCAGACGCCCCCACGATGAATGAAGATGTTGCTGCCTGGATGAAAACTTCTCACTACCTGGATTTCCAGACTTCAGCAACTGTGAAGATTAGGGCTTTGAGCTTTTGAAAAAGAACTAAATGCCCTTTTAGGGGCAATAAAAAAGAGCTGATTGCCCTTTAACTGAGTTTTACTATTGGGACTTTGTATTTATTTTACAGGTAAAAGAGCTATTTAACTTAGGGCAATGCCCTACAAAAGGTCCTTTTAAGGGCTATTGGTAGTTTATTGTAGGCTAGGGGGTGTTTTTATTTTGGGGGGATTTTTTATTTTTATAGGGCTATTAGATTAGGTGTCATTTTTATATTTTTGATAATTTTGTTTATTATTTTTTGTAAGCTTAGCGTTTTTATTTTTTTTGTAATTTAGTGTTTAATATTTTTTGTAATTTTAGATTTGTTACATTTTTTCGTAGTGTTATGATTTTTTTAAATTTGTAATTTAGATTTTTTAATTGGTAGCATTTTTTTATTTTATTAGAATAGTAAGGTATAATTTAAAGATAGGTTTATTTAGTTGCAGAGATGTGGGGGGCAGGTGGTTTAGGGGTTAATAGGTTTATTTAATGGCAGAGATGTGGGGGATCGGAGGTTTAGCGGTTAATGGGTTTATTTAGTTTTTATTTATTTATTTAGTGGAGATGTCGGGGAGCGGCGGAATAGGGGTTAATAACTATTATAGTTGCGGTGATTAGGGGTTAATAGCTTTTATTAGTGTCAGAGATGTCGGGAGCGGCAGATTAGGGATTAATAACTTTATTTAGGTGTCGGCAAT
This sequence comes from Bombina bombina, assembly GCF_027579735.1. NCBI lineage: Eukaryota > Metazoa > Chordata > Amphibia > Anura > Bombinatoridae > Bombina > Bombina bombina. Next base: position 288,278,916 of record NC_069500.1, read on the forward strand.
GTCGGGGGCAGCAGATTGGGGTGTTTAGACTTCTGGTTTATGTTAGGGTGTTAGGTTTAAATGTAACTGTTTTTTCCCCATAGAAATCAATGGGATTGCGTTACGGAGATTTTTTATTCCGCACTTCAGGTGTTAGGGTTTTTTCTAGCACTCTCTCCCTATTGATGTCTATGGGGGAAAAGTGTATGAGCACGTCAAAGCAGCCCTTGGATTTTGTGTGGTATGGAGCTTAACGCCACCATATTGCAGGCACAAGGAGGCTTTTCAGGAACTTGTAATGGCAGCACTATGGAGGGTGAAATAACGCAACTTTTTTGGCATTAGTTTTGCACCCTGTTTAGCGCAATACTTGTAATCTAGGTGCAAGACTATATTGCTCCCGTTGCCAAAACAGCCAAAGCAGTGCTCTTTGCATTAATGTAAAGTGATCCAGGATCTCCTCTAGAGAAATTTCCCAGAAATTAGTTCTGAAATGTCCCTCCAGATGGCAGAAGCAGCAGCTAGTCTAGGGGTGTGCATCTTCACTGGTCTCACGATTCGATTACGATTATCCTGTCAACGATTCGATTCTGCGATGCATCACGATTACTGCCCATGATTTTCATGAACTTGTTCTATTCCATATTATATATATATATATGTAATATACATACACATACACTATATATATATATATATAGGTTAGGTTCCATGGCTACTCATTAAGCTGTCACTTGTACACACAATTATGTCACAATAGATTGATATTTTATACATAAGTTTGTTTGTTAATATTGTATATCATGGTGGTATTATACAGAAGTGAAATTATTTTTGTTAACATACATCTCTTATTGATTTGATGTATTTTGATTGGCTGAATACTTGATGGGGGAGGGGTTTGAATTGCTATTTAACACTGCTTGAATCACATTTTGGGTTGCCTGAGGAAGGGGTGAATGTCCCGAAACGTCACTGCCAATAAATAGTTGTTGTATTTAAATCCAGTGAGTGCTTATCTTTATCCTGATTGAATATCCTGCTAAGCACCCTGGTCTGCGTTTGGGTTGGCGAGTGAGAGTGCACTTACTTGGAGTCTCAGTCTCTATATATTATATATATATATATATATATATACATATATATACATATATATATGCACACACACACACACACATATATATTTAAACACACACAACTTGAGTCAATCCCTTTAACCAATCCCCTGCAGGCTGCTCCGCTCTACCCGTGCTCACTCAGAGAGCCCTGACTAGTGCTACATAATGCAGAAGATCTAAGATGGGGGTCCCAGACCAGGATGCCAGGGTACCATCAGTGCACGGGGCCAGGCCCCTGAATGGAGTCACCCCCTGATATCGACTTCCCTGGGACAATAATGTATGCAGGGATTGATAAATAATTCATGCCATTGGCTGCAACTAAGGATCCTATATAACATAATTTATGCTTACCTGATAAATTCCTTTCTCCTGTAGTGTAGTCAGTCCACGGGTCATCATTACTTATGGGATATTAACTCCTCCCCAACAGGAAGTGCAAGAGGATCACCCAAGCAGAGCTGCTATATAGCTCCTCCCCTCTACGTCACACCCAGTCATTCGACCGAGAACCAAACGAGAAAGGAGAAACTATAGGGTGCAGTGGTGACTGGAGTATAATTTAAAAATTTAGACCTGCCTTAAAAAACAGGGCGGGCCGTGGACTGACTACACTACAGGAGAAAGGAATTTATCAGGTAAGCATAAATTATGTTTTCTCCTGTTAAGTGTAGTCAGTCCACGGGTCATCATTACTTATGGGGTACCAATACCAAAGCTAAGTACACGGATGACGGGAGGGACAGGCAGGATCTCTATACAGAAGGAACCACTGCCTGAAGAACCTTTCTCCCAAAAACAGCCTCCGAAGAAGCAAAAGTGTAAAATTTGTAAAATTTGGAAAAAGTATGAAGAGAAGACCAAGTTGCAGCCTTGCAAATCTGTTCAACAGAGGCCTCGTTCTTAAAGGCCCAAGTGGAAGCCACAGCTCTAGTAGAATGAGCTGTAATCCTTTCAGGAGGTTGCTGTCCAGCAGTCTCATAGGCTAAGCGTATTATGCTACGAAGCCAAAAGGATAGAGAGGTAGCAGATGCTTTTTGACCTCTCCTCTGTCCAGAATAAACGACAAACAGGGAAGAAGTTTGTCGAAAATCTTTAGTTGCCTGTAAATAAAATTTCAGGGCACGGACTACATCTAGATTGTGCAGAAGTCGTTCCTTCTTTGAAGAAGGGTTAGGACACAATGATGGAACAACAATCTCTTGATTGATATTCTTGTTAGTGACTACCTTAGGTAAGAACCCAGGTTTAGTACGCAGAACTACCTTATCTGAATGAAAAATCAGATACGGAGAATCACAATGTAAGGCTGATAATTCAGAGACTCTACGAGCCGAGGAAATAGCCATTAAAAACAGAACTTTCCAAGATAACAGCTTGATATCAATGGAGTGAAGGGGTTCAAACGGAACACCCTGTAAAACGTTAAGAACTAAGTTTAAGCTCCACGGTGGAGCTACAGTCTTAAACACAGGCTTAATTCTAGCCAAAGCCTGACAAAAAGCCTGAACGTCTGGAACTTCTGACAGACGTTTGTGTAGAAGGATGGACAGAGCTGAGATCTGTCCCTTTAAGGAACTTGCAGATAAACCCTTTTCTAAACCTTCTTGTAGAAAAGACAATATCCTAGGAATCCTAACCTTACTCCATGAGTAACCCTTGGATTCGCACCAGTGTAAGTATTTACGCCATATCTTATGGTAAATTTTCCTGGTAACAGGTTTCCTAGCCTGTATTAAGGTATCAATTACTGGCTCCGAAAATCCACGCTTTGATAAAATTAAGCGTTCAATTTCCATGCAGTCAGCTTCAGAGAAATTAGATTTTGATGTTTGAAAGGACCCTGAATTAGAAGGTCCTGTCTCAGAGGCAGAGACCAAGGTGGACAGGATGACATGTCCACTAGATCTGCATACCAGGTCCTGCGTGGCCACGCAGGCGCTATTAGAATCACTGATGCTTTCTCCTGTTTGATCCTGGCAATCAAACGAGGAAGCATCGGGAAGGGTGGAAACACATAAGCCATCCTGAAGGTCCAAGGTGCTGTCAAGGCATCTATCAGGACCGCTCCCGGGTCCCTGGACCTGGACCCGTAACGAGGAAGCTTGGCGTTCCGGCGAGACGCCATGAGATCCATATCTGGTTTGCCCCAACGTCGAAGTATTTGGGCAAAGACCTCCGGATGAAGTTCCCACTCCCCCGGATGAAAAGTCTGGCGACTTAGGAAATCCGCCTCCCAGTTGTCCACTCCTGGGATGTGGATCGCTGACAGGTGGCAAGAGTGAGACTCTGCCCAGCGAATTATCTTTGATACTTCCATCATCGCTAAGGAACTTCTTGTCCCTCCCTGATGGTTGATGTAAGCCACAGTCGTGATGTTGTCCGACTGAAACCTGATGAACCTCAGAGTTGCTAACTGAGGCCAAGCCAGAAGGGCATTGAGAACTGCTCTCAATTCCAGAATGTTTATTGGAAGGAGACTCTCCTCTTGAGTCCATGATCCCTGAGCCTTCAGGGAATTCCAGACAGCACCCCAACCTAGTAGGCTGGCGTCTGTAGTTACAATTGTCCAGTCTGGCCTGCTGAAGGGCATCCCCCTGGACAGATGTGGCCGAGAAAGCCACCATAGAAGAGAATTTCTGGTCTCCTGATCTAGATTCAGCGTAGGGGACAAATCTGAGTAATCCCCATTCCACTGACTTAGCATGCACAATTGCAGCGGTCTGAGGTGCAGGCGTGCAAAAGGAACTATGTCCATTGCCGCTACCATTAAGCCGATTACCTCCATGCATTGAGCCACTGACGGGTGTTGAATGGAATGAAGGGCACGGCAAGCATTTAGAAGCTTTGTTAACCTGTCCTCTGTCAGGTAAATTTTCATTTCTACAGAATCTATAAGAGTCCCCAAGAAGGGAACTCTTGTGAGTGGTAAGAGAGAACTCTTCTCCTCGTTTACTTTCCACCCATGCGACCTTAGAAATGCCAGTACTAACTCTGTATGAGACTTGGCAGTTTGAAAGCTTGACGCTTGTATCAGAATGTCGTCTAGGTACGGAGCTACCGAAATTCCTCGCGGTCTTAGTACCGCCAGAAGAGAGCCCAGAACCTTTGTAAAGATTCTTGGAGCCGTAGCCAACCCGAAGGGAAGAGCTACAAACTGTTAATGCTTGTCTAGGAAGGCAAACCTTAGATACCGGTAATGTTCTCTGTGAATCGGTATGTGAAGGTAAGCATCCTTTAAATCCACTGTGGTCATGTACTGACCTCTTTGGATCATGGGTAAGATTGTCCGAATAGTTTCCATCTTGAATGATGGAACTCTTAGGAATTTGTTTAGGATCTTTAAATCCAATATTGGTCTGAAGGTTCCCTCTTTTTTGGGAACCACAAACAGATTTGAGTAAAACCCTTGTCCGTGTTCCGACCACGGAACTGGATGGATCACTCCCATTAGTAAAAGGTCTTGTACACAGCGTAGAAACGCCTCTTTCTTTATCTGGTTTGTTGACAACCTTGAAAGGTGAAATCTCCCTTGTGGAGGAGAAGCTTTGAAGTCCAGAAGATATCCCTGAGATATGATCTCCAACGCCCAGGAATCCTGGACATCTCTTGCCCAAGCCTGGGCGAAGAGAGAGAGTCTGCCCCCCACTAGATCCGTTACCGGATCGGGGGCCCTCACTTCATGCTGTCTTAGGGGCAGCAGCAGGTTTTCTGGCCTGCTTGCCCTTGTTCCAGGCCTGGTTAGGTTTCCAGCCTTGTCTGTAGCGAGCAACAGCTCCTTCCTGTTTTGGAGCAGAGGAAGTTGAAGCTGCTCCTGCCTTGAAGTTACGAAAGGCACGAAAATTAGACTGTCTAGCCCTGGGTTTGGCTCTGTCTTGAGGCAGGGCATGGCCTTTACCTCCCGTAATATCAGCGATAATTTCTTTCAAACCGGGCCCGAATAAAGTCTGCCCCTTGAAAGGTATGTTAAGTAGTTTCGATTTAGAAGTTACATCAGCTGACCAGGATTTTAGCCACAGCGCTCTGTGTGCCTGAATGGCGAATCCGGAATTCTTAGCCGTAAGTTTAGTTAAATGTACTACGGCATCAGAAATAAATGAATTAGCTAGCTTAAGGGTTTTAAGCTTAAGTGAAATCTCATCTAATGTCGCTGAGTCAAGGGTCTCTTCCAGAGACTCAAACCAAAATGCTGCCGCAGCCGTGACAGGCGCAATGCATGCAAGGGGTTGTAATATAAAACCTTGTTGAACAAACATTTTCTTAAGGTAACCCTCTAACTTTTTATCCATTGGATCTGAAAAGGCACAGCTATCCTCCACCGGGATAGTGGTACGCTTAGCTAAAGTAGAAACTGCTCCCTCCACCTTAGGGACCGTTTGCCATAAGTCCCGTGTGGTGGCGTCTATTGGAAACATTTTTCTGAATATAGGAGGGGGTGAGAAAGGCACACCGGGTCTGTCCCACTCCTTAGAAATAATTTCAGTAAGTCTCTTAGGTATAGGAAAAACGTCAGTATTCGTCGGTACCGCAAAATATTTATCCAACCTACACATTTTCTCTGGGATTGCAACTGTGTTACAATCATTCAGAGCCGCTAACACCTCCCCTAGCAATACACGGAGGTTTTCCAGCTTAAACTTAAAATTTTAAATGTCTGAATCCAATTTATTTGGATCAGATCCGTCACCCGCAGAATGAAGCTCTCCGTCCTCATGCTCTGCAAATTGTGACGCAGTATCAGACATGGCCCTAGCATTATCAGTATACTCTGTTCTCATCCCAGAGTGATCTCGTTTACCTCTAAGTTCTGGCAATTTAGACAAAACTTCAGTCATAACATTAGCCATGTCTTGTAAAGTGATTTGTAATGGCCGCCCTGATGTACTTGGCGTTACAATATCACGCACCTCCTGAGCGGGAGATGCAGGTACTGACACGTGAGGCAAGTTAGTCGGCATAACTTCCCCCTCGTTGTCTGGTGAATGTTGCTTAACATGTACAGATTGACTTTTATTTAAAGTAGCATCAATGCAATTAGTACATAAATTTCTATTGGGCTCCACCTTGGCTTTTGAACATATTGCACAAAGAGATTCCTCTGTGTCAGACATGTTTAAACAAACTAGCAATTAGACTAGCAAGCTTGGAAATACTTTTCAACTAAATTTACAAGCAATATGTAAAAACGTTACTGTGCCTTTAAGAAGCACACAAAAAAAAAAAACTGTCACAGTTGAATAACAATGAACCGGATTAGTTATAGAAACCAAATTTAGCAAAGGATTGCACTCATTAGCAATGGATGATTAACCCTTAATATCAGAAAAAAAAAAACGTATAACAATTGACAATAAGCGTTTTTATCACAGTCAAGCACAGTCTCACAGGTCTGCTGTGAGTGATTACCTCCCCCAAAACCAGTTTTGAAGACCCCTGAGCTCTGTGGAGACGTCCTGGATCATGCAGGGAGAAAAAGACAGACTGTGACTGAATTTCTGATGCGTAGTAAAAGCGCCAAAATAGGCCCCTCCCACTCACACTACAACAGTGAGGGAAGCTCAGTAAACTGTTTTAGCCATGTGGAAAATAAAGCCCAAAACAATTTTCACCAAGTACTTCAGATAATTAAACGATTTAACATGCCAGTAAACGTTTAAAATCTAATATATGAAATGTCATTAAAAAAGCCTGCTGCTAGTCGCTCGCACTGCAAGTTAGGCTAAAAGTTATATGCATACAGTATTTTCCCAGTGAAGTGCCATTCCCCAGAAATACTTAAGTGTAAACATATATACATATCAGCCTGATACCAGTTGCTACTACTGCATTTAAGGCTGTACTTACATTATATCGGTATTAGCCGTATTTTCTCAGTCAATTCCATTCCTTAGAAAATAATATACTGCAACATACCTCTTTGCAGGTGAACCTGCCCGCTGTCCCCTGATCTGAAGTTACCATACTCCTCAGAATGGCCGAGAACAGCAAACGGATCTTAGTTACGTCCGCTAAGATCATATACAAAAACTCAGGTAGATTCTTCTTCAAATTCTGCCTGAGAAGGAAACAACACACTCCGGTGCCGTTTAAAATAACAAACTTTTGATTGAAGATATAAAAAACTAAGTTTAATCACCACAGTCCTCTCACACATCCTATCTATTAGTTGGGTGCAAGAGAATGACTGGGTGTGACGTAGAGGGGAGGAGCTATATAGCAGCTCTGCTTGGGTGATCCTCTTGCACTTCCTGTTGGGGAGGAGTTAATATCCCATAAGTAATGATGACCCGTGGACTGACTACACTTAACAGGAGAAATATATATATATATATATATATATATATATTTTTTTTTTTTTAAAAACACAGAGGTCCAATTGCCAAGTACAATATAAAAAATAACTGCAAGAGACCTTGGGGTAGGGTACAAAAGAAGCAGATATGTAAAGGTGCTGATACAGAGGTCAGGCATTGAAAGCTGAAAGAGTAGATATATGAGATAATCTACTAAAAGGTGAAAGAGAAAAATATAGAAAATTAATTTAATAACACATTCAACTTAAATTCTCACTTAAACAGAAGCAGACTGGTTAGTATTGGATTGCAACAATTAACTATTCTTCTATTTAATTAAACAGCTTCTGAAATAAAACAAAATGCAACTTAATTTAGAAATAAAGAAGTTAATTTGCTTTGAGGTTCAGTTATTTATTTTGTTGGCAAATAACAAACAAAAAAACACAGACAGTTAGAGAGATATTTGTGCGTCTCATTGAAAATTAGATTCTTAAGGCTTCAGTGTCCCAGCCAAATGTTTTTTACAATTCAATAATTTTTAATTTTAATTATTCACAGGAAAATGTGTGGTGCTTCTGTGGCAAAATCACTTGGTTAAGGTGTATAAATCTGTTTGATTGCCTCTCTGGACACAGGCTACGATCAATATTACAATAACACGAGTCCACTGGGGCTATATTTTGTGACCTTTGGCAAGTTACTATGGTTCTAAGATTAAATTGTGACCCCTGTGTCCATGAATTTATTACAGCTGTATTAGAGTGGGGAGAGCTCACATGCCCGAACTTGGTGCTGCCTCACAATTTTCAGGGAGCGGTTATCCTGGTGAGTTAAACCAGCGCTGCCTCCTTTCCTCAGCCCGGCGTCACGGCAACCACAGCTGTAAGCAGCAGGAGAAGGGAGCGCTGTCAAACACGTCCCGCCCCACTCCAAGGGACAGGGTGAGACCGTTACGCAATCTGAGGGATGTTGTCCGAAAGGCGTGCTTGTGGAAAGCAACAGGGTTGGTCTGTGGGAGGAAATTCCTAGTTTTGCTGCAGGTCGGTCCGGAGGCAGGGTCAAGTGATGTGTGAATCGATTCAGCTCTTCACTGCATCGATGCAAGCATCGTTAAAGGCTGCATCGTGATGCATCGTGGTGCCGATTATTTTCAACACCCCTAGTAGCTACACACGCAAAACTGACAGCAGGTGGTCCAAACATAAAGAATGCAAGCTGGAATGACCTTCTGTTAAAGCCTTTAATCTTTCCATCCAATAGATCCTTGAAAGAGGTGCTATTTCCCAAAGGAATAATAGTTTGCCTGTAAAGTGAGGATATAGCTGCATCCACCATAAGAGTAGTTTCCCATACCACTATGTTTGCAGAAGGAATTGGAAACATAGGTTTTGAACTTTGCAGACAGAATAAAAGGAACAGTTGCCTTATTAAATTCCTTAGGAATAAGATCAGAAATAAAGTAAAGTAAGTAGTGCACCTGCAGAAATAGAACTTAAAACGATACCTGATATAAAATTAAAGGATTTTTAGCTCAGGTGAGTAAATGATGGGTCCATCCAAGGCAGTGTAAGAAAAATACCAAGGAACTCATAATATTCCAACTGAGGAGGACTGAAGATTATACTACGAGCAACATACATTGTTGCAAGCTCTGCGGGCATAGAGTACTAAAAACACAAGCTAAAAACACCCACCACTTGCCATATTTGGAGGAGCCAATCCAGACTTGTTTGTAGAGTAGACTAGAGTTGACATTTACAGTTCCTTATCTGATCAGCTCTGGTGAGGCCAGTTAGGGATAGATATGTAAGCAGTGTTAGCCTTGTGAAGTCTGTATTGTTCATTTCCAAATTTCAGATCTTTACCCCTTAACAACCACTACGTACCATGTATGTCACTGGTCATTAAGGGTTTTCTTTTTTATAATAATATAATATATAAGAGCGCTATTAAACCCTCCCTTCTCATCACTGGAAATAGTGCAGTCTCGCCGTTGGCAGCGAGTCTGCGCTATTAATAGCACAATCCCCATAAAAAGACTAGCAACGTACAGAGTTAAGGAACCACTAAACACAGTAGAATAGCATAATCAACAAATGCATAATAAAAAGACAATGCAAAAGCACTTTGTTTGAATTCCACAAGAGACATAGATTTTTTTCTGGCAAATTTCAAAGTAAGTTTTAATTTCCTTCCCACTGCATCATGTAACATCAATCAGCCAATCACAAAACGCACATAAGTATATTCTGTGAATCTTGCACATGCTCAATAGGAGCTGGTGCCTCAAAGTGTGCATATAAAAAGATTGTGCATATTTAGATAATGGATGTGTACAGGAAAGAAGTTTAAAAGTGGGTGTTCTATCTAAATCATTTGACTTAAATGATCCTTTAAAACCCCCAATTTTAAGACTTAAATTACAAGAAAAGAGTGAGAATAAGTAATGAAAGTATATTGTAAATTTATTTTTCATACACAAAATTAAGCATTTTATATTGCAATCTAAATCCAGGGTATTATTTACAATTTTATTGTTATCCACAGGCTGTAAATTCTTTAGAAAAACTACACAAACATTAACACTGGCACTTAAGAGGTTAAACAAACCTCATTATTCATTTGTAAGGCAGTGCCCTTATCTTGTTTACCCATTTACTGTTGGAGAATAGTTTAAAATGCAAACAGGTTAACAATGTTTGTTTTCTAATAGCACAACAATCAAATTAAAAAACCCACACCAAAGGACTTGATCATTCACTATCACTGATATTCGATTCAGGACAAATTACAAAATGTTTGAATATTATAGTAAGCACACATTGTTGACATAGAATATAAAATTCATACTTTAAAATCAGCTCAATGTATTATTAAAATATACATCTCAGATATAAAATGCGTGTGACATTAAAACCCCCAGTGTAAAGTGTGCTACTAAAATTTGCATTAAGCATATAAATAAATCAGATCTTTTTCCCATTCTGTATGTAATATGTAGTGACAGCTTAAGAGTACTCTGGATTTATATTCCAAGGAGAAAACTGTCAGGTATCAGTGTGAAAAAAAAAAAAAAGATATATGAATCAATACAAAGTGCATATTTTACAGTCTAGTAATTTAGATGAATTAAAGTCTAGCACAATTTGTTTCATTGTATTTATTATGATGCAGCTATATACCACGTACTTAAAGGGACATGAAAATCTACATTTTTCTTTCAAGATTCTGACAGAGCATACAATTGTAATCAACTTTCCAATTTACTGCAATTATCTAATTTGCTTCATTCTCTTGGTATCCTTTGATGGAGGAGCAGCAATGCACTACTGAGAACTAGTAAATACATTGAATGAGCCAATTAGATGAGGCATATATCTGCCGCCACCAATCAGAAGCTTCTGAAACTCACTAGGTAGGCTTTTCAACAAAATATACCAAGAGAACAAACGAAATGTTATAAAAGAAGTAAATTGGAAAGTTGTTTAAATTCATATGATCTATCTGAAACAAAAAAGAAAAAAAATGGGTTTGATGTCACTTTAAGATGATAGATACAAACTGCCACACGTATATATAAATTAGACACCATGGGACCGATTTATCATGGCCCGAATGGGGCCGTATACCCCTGTTTCTGTGCGAGCTTTCAGGCTCGCCGGAAACAGGAGTTAAGAAGCAGCAGTCTTAAAGGGATATAAAACCCCAAAAAATTATTTCATGATTTAGATAGAACATAACATTTTAAACAACTTTCTAATTTACTTCTATTATCCATTTTTCTTCATTTACTTGTTATCCTTTGTTAAAAAGCAGAAATGTAAGCTCAAGAGTGTGCACGTGTCTGCAGCACTATATATTGCAGTTTTGCAACAATGTTATACATTAGCAGGAGCACTAGATGGCAGCACTATTTCCTGTCATGTAGTGCTTCAGGCATGTGCACGCTACCTACCAAGGTATCTCTTTAACAAAGAATAACATAAGAATGAAATAAATTTGATAATAGAAGTAAATTGGAAATTCTGCTGCTCCTAACTCGTTTGCTACCTCTGAGGCGGCGAACAACCATTCCGCACGATCACATATGATCAGGTTGATTGACACCCCCTGCTTGGCTGCGAATCTGCAGGGTGCAGCATTGCACAAGCAGTTTAACAGAACTGCTTGTGCAATGATAAATGCCGACAGCGTATGCTGTCAGCATTTATCGATGTCTGGAGGACATGATTCGCTATAGCGTATCATGTCCGTCAGACACATAAAAAATCGCCCCCCCCCATGTAACTAATTTAATAAACCTATAATGTGTTCCCTATTGTGTATTATCTTTCAAATATACATACATTTCTTTTTTTTCAAAGACAAAATTTGTGTGATTGTCAAATTTATTTTCTAACTTTGCATATTGCTAATTTGAAATTGAATGTTTAGTTTATCTCTAAATAAGAAAATCTTTTATATAAAGCACAAAAAAGCACACTACTATTAAAAAGATAAAAATATAGTTGAGAAAAGTGTTCTATCAATTAAATAGGTAATGTTTTTCCAGTCTTTTAAAATATTCTGTGTATAAATACTGTACAGGTACAAACACCATTATTTCAGACATCGGTGGATAAAAAAAAAAAAATCAATTTATTAAACTCCATCAAACGAAGGATTCCCATTTAGTTAACACTGTTCATCATTTTAATTTCTTTAATGGAACATGAAATGCTTTTGTTTGCCTTTGTAGCCTTTAGATTTATCTGTTCAACTCAGATTTTCATTTCTGTAATGGATCATTGCTTTTACGGCAACAAAATACAAATACTTTTATCTTTATGTTAACAACCCCTTACTAGAGATGATGTAATGCATGCTCGAAGAAACAATCAGCGTTAAGACGTACATTTGTTGATGAGGTTATAGTCAATATTTAAAGAAATTAATCTTGTTGGTGGCTTCTTTGCAAAACCTAGCTTAACTACAAAAAGATAATTTCCTTATAGTGTCCGTCAGTGGACTTCTGGAAAAAGAAGCAACCATAAAGGTTATTTTTTTTAAAAAAATGCTAATTTTCAGATTCAGATAGAGTAGTGTTGGTTCATGTGAGAGAAAGATAAAAATCCTGAGAGATAGCATTTATCACAGGGTAATTTAGTTGACTTCTCTAGACTGCAATGAGATAATTAAAATTATACGTCCAATCAAAAATGTATGTGAATGCAGATTTTCAGTTTTCACCATCATTCTCTAAATTATTGCTAATATACTGTGTGTGATTAAGGGATCCACACAAAAATTGTGCAAATAACTCCTGTGGAAATTCATATGAACAGCATAAAGTACATGAAGAAGTCATACAGACTTAAAGGAACAGTTTACTCAAAAATATTTTCCCCTTCAAATTGTTCCCAATGATCCACTTTACCTGCTGGAGTGTATTAAATTGTTTGTGGCCGCAGGTCCAAGCTATAGATAAGCTTTGTAAACACAGCCAGCAGAAGAAATTACACTCCCAGTGGGATATAGCAGAGATAAGGTAATAAAAACATAATTTATGTAAGAACTTACCTGATAAATTCATTTCTTTCATATTAACAAGAGTCCATGAGCTAGTGACGTATGGGATATACATTCCTACCAGGAGGGGCAAAGTTTCCCAAACCTTAAAATGCCTATAAATACACCCCTCACCACACCCACAAATCAGTTTAACGAATAGCCAAGAAGTGGGGTGATAAGAAAAAAAGTGCGAAGCATATAAAATAAGGAATTGGAATAATTGTGCTTTATACAAAAAAATCATAACCACCACAAAAAAGGGTGGGCCTCATGGACTCTTGTTAATATGAAAGAAATGAATTTATCAGGTAAGTTCTTACATAAATTATGTTTTCTTTCATGTAATTAACAAGAGTCCATGAGCTAGTGACGTATGGGATAATGACTACCCAAGATGTGGATCTTTCCACACAAGAGTCACTAGAGAGGGAGGGATAAAATAAAGACAGCCAATTCCTGCTGAAAATAATCCACACCCAAAATAAAGTTTAACGAAAAACATAAGCAGAAGATTCAAACTGAAACCGCTGCCTGAAGAACTTTTCTACCAAAAACTGCTTCAGAAGAAGAAAATACATCAAAATGGTAGAATTTAGTAAAAGTATGCAAAGAGGACCAAGTTGCTGCTTTGCAGATCTGGTCAACCGAAGCTTCATTCCTAAACGCCCAGGAAGTAGATACTGACCTAGTAGAATGAGCTGTAATTCTCTGAGGCGGAATTTTACCCGACTCAACATAGGCAAGATGAATTAAAGATTTCAACCAAGATGCCAAAGAAATGGCAGAAGCTTTCTGGCCTTTCCTAGAACCGGAAAAGATAACAAATAGACTAGAAGTCTTACGGAAAGATTTCGTAGCTTCAACATAATATTTCAAAGCTCTAACAACATCCAAAGAATGCAATGATTTCTCCTTAGAATTCTTAGGATTAGGACATAATGAAGGAACCACAATTTCTCTACTAATGTTGTTGGAATTCACAACCTTAGGTAAAAATTCAAAAGAAGTTCGCAACACCGCCTTATCCTGATGAAAAATCAGAAAAGGAGACTCACACGAAAGAGCAGATAATTCAGAAACTCTTCTAGCAGAAGAGATGGCCAAAAGGAACAAAACTTTCCAAGAAAGTAATTTAATGTCCAATGAATGCATAGGTTCAAACGGAGGAGCTTGAAGAGCTCCCAGAACCAAATTCAAACTCCATGGAGGAGAAATTGACTTAATGACAGGTTTTATACGAACCAAAGCTTGTACAAAACAATGAATATCAGGAAGAATAGCAATCTTTCTGTGAAAAAGAACAGAAAGAGCGGAGATTTGTCCTTTCAAAGAACTCGCGGACAAACCCTTATCTAAACCATCCTGAAGAAACTGTAAAATTCTCGGTATTCTAAAAAAATGCCAAGAAAAATGATGAGAAAGACACCAAGAAATATAAGTCTTCCAGACTCTATAATATATCTCACGAGATACAGATTTACGAGCCTGTAACATAGTATTAATCACGGAGTCAGAGAAACCTCTATGACCAAGAATCAAGCGTTCAATCTCCATACCTTTAAATTTAAGGATTTCAGATCCGGATGGAAAAAAGGACCTTGTGACAGAAGGTCTGGTCTTAACGGAAGAGTCCATGGTTGGCAAGATGCCATCCGGACAAGATCCGCATACCAAAACCTGTGAGGCCATGCCGGAGCTATTAGCAGAACAAACGAGCATTCCCTCAGAATCTTGGAGATTACTCTTGGAAGAAGAACTAGAGGCGGAAAGATATAGGCAGGATGATACTTCCAAGGAAGTGATAATGCATCCACTGCCTCCGCCTGAGGATCCCGGGATCTGGACAGATACCTGGGAAGTTTCTTGTTTAGATGAGAGGCCATCAGATCTATTTCTGGGAGCCCCCACATTTGAACAATCTGAAGAAATACCTCTGGGTGAAGAGACCATTCGCCCGGATGCAACGTTTGGCGACTGAGATAATCCGCTTCCCAATTGTCTACACCTGGGATATGAACCGCAGAGATTAGACAGGAGCTGGATTCCGCCCAAACCAGAATTCGAGATACTTCTTTCATAGCCAGAGGACTGTGAGTCCCTCCTTGATGATTGATGTATGCCACAGTTGTGACATTGTCTGTCTGAAAACAAATGAACGATTCTCTCTTCAGAAGAGGCCAAAACTGAAGAGCTCTGAAAATTGCACGGAGTTCCAAGATATTGATCGGTAATCTCACCTCCTGAGATTCCCAAACTCCTTGTGCCGTCAGAGATCCCCACACAGCTCCCCAACCTGTGAGACTTGCATCTGTTGAAATTACAGTCCAGGTCGGAAGAACAAAAGAAGCCCCCTGAATTAAACGATGGTGATCTGTCCACCACGTTAGAGAGTGCCGAACAATCGGTTTTAAAGATATTAATTGATATATCTTCGTGTAATCCCTGCACCATTGGTTCAGCATACAGAGCTGAAGAGGTCGCATGTGAAAACGAGCAAAGGGGATCGCGTCCGATGCAGCAGTCATAAGACCTAGAATTTCCATGCATAAGGCTACCGAAGGGAATGATTGAGACTGAAGGTTTCGACAGGCTGTAATCAATTTTAGACGTCTCTTGTCTGTTAAAGACAAAGTCATGGACACTGAATCTATCTGGAAACCCAGAAAGGTTACCCTTGTTTGAGGAATCAAAGAACTTTTTGGTAAATTGATCCTCCAACCATGATCTTGAAGAAACAACACAAGTCGAATCGTATGAGACTCTGCTAAATGTAAAGACGGAGCAAGTACCAAGATATCGTCCAAATAAGGAAATACCACAATACCCTGTTCTCTGATTACAGACAGAAGGGCACCGAGAATCTTTGTGAAAATTCTTGGAGCTGTAGCAAGGCCAAACGGTAGAGCCACAAATTGGTAATGCTTGTCTAGAAAAGAGAATCTCAGGAACTGATAATGATCTGGATGAATCGGAATATGCAGATATGCATCCTGTAAATCTATTGTGGACATATAATTCCCTTGCTGAACAAAAGGCAATATAGTCCTTACAGTTACCATCTTGAACGTTGGTATCCTTACAAAACGATTCAATAATTTTAGATCCAGAACTGGTCTGAAGGAATTCTCCTTCTTTGGTACAATGAAGAGATTTGAATAAAACCCCATCCCCTGTTCCGGAACTGGAACTGGCATAATTACTCCAGCCAACTCTAGATCTGAAACACAATTCAGAAATGCTTGAGCTTTCACTGGATTTACTGGGACATGGGAAAGAAAAAATCTCTTTGCAGGAGGTCTCATCTTGAAACCAATTCTGTACCCTTCTGAAACAATGTTCTGAATCCAAAGATTGTGAACAGAATTGATCCAAATTTCTTTGAAAAAACGTAACCTGCCCCCTACCAGCTGAACTGGAATGAGGGCCGTACCTTCATGTGAACTTAGAAGCAGGCTTTGCCTTTCTAGCAGGCTTGGATTTATTCCAGACTGGAGATGGTTTCCAAACTGAAACTGCTCCTGAGGACGAAGGATCAGGCTTTTGTTCTTTGTTGAAACGAAAGGAACGAAAACGATTATTAGCCCTGTTTTTACCTTTAGATTTTTTATCCTGTGGTAAAAAAGTTCCTTTCCCACCAGTAACAGTTGAGATAATAGAATCCAACTGAGAACCAAATAATTTGTTACCCTGGAAAGAAATGGAAAGTAGAGTTGATTTAGAAGCCATATCAGCATTCCAAGTCTTAAGCCATAAAGCTCTTCTGGCTAAGATAGCCAGAGACATAAATCTAACATCAACTCTAATAATATCAAAAATGGCATCACAGATAAAATTATTAGCATGCTGGAGAAGAATAATAATATCATGAGAATCACGATTTGATACTTGTTGCGCTAGAGTTTCCAACCAAAAAGTTGAAGCTGCAGCAACATCAGCCAATGATATAGCAGGTCTAAGAAGATTACCTGAACATAGATAAGCTTTTCTTAGAAAAGATTCAATTTTTCTATCTAAAGGATCCTTAAACGATGTACCATCTGACGTAGGAATGGTAGTACGTTTAGCAAGGGTAGAAATAGCCCCATCAACTTTAGGGATTTTGTCCCAAAATTCTAACCTGTCAGTCGGAACAGGATATAATTGCTTAAAACGTTTAGAAGGAGTAAATGAATTACCCAATTTATCCCATTCCTTAGCAATTACTGCAGAAATAGCATTAGGAACAGGAAAGACTTCTGGAATAACCGCAGGAGCTTTAAAAACCTTATCCAAACGTATAGAATTAGTATCAAGAGGACTAGAATCCTCTATTTCTAAAGCAATTAGTACTTCTTTAAGTAAAGAGCGAATAAATTCCATCTTAAATAAATATGAAGATTTATCAGCATCAATCTCTGAGACAGAATCCTCTGAACCAGAAGAGTCCAAAGAATCAGAATGATGGTGTTCATTTAAAAATTCATCTGTAGAGAGAGAAGATTTAAAAGACTTTTTACGTTTACTAGAAGGAGAAATAACAGACAAAGCCTTCTTTATGGATTCAGAAACAAAATCTCTTATGTTATCAGGAACATTCTGCACCTTAGATGTTGAGGGAACTGCAACAGGCAATGGTACATCACTAAAGGAAATATTATCTGCTTTAACAAGTTTGTCATGACAATTATTACAAACAACAGCTGGAGGAATAGCTACCAAAAATTTACAGCAGATACACTTAGCTTTGGTAGATCCAGCAGGCAGAGGTTTTCCTGTAGTATCTTCTGGCTCAGATGCAACGTGAGACATCTTGCAATATGTAAGAGAAAAAACAACATATAAAGCAAAATAGATCAAATTCCTTATAAGACAGTTTCAGGAATGGGAAAAAAATGCCAAACATCAAGCTTCTAGTAACCAGAAGCAAATGAAAAATGAGACTGAAATAATGTGGAGACAAAAAGCGACGCCCATATTTTTTGGCGCCAAATAAGACGCCCACATTATTTGGAGCCTAAATGCTTTTGGCGCCAAAAATGACGCCACATCCGGAACGCCGAAATTTTTGGCGCAAAATAACGTCAAAAAATGACGTAACTTCCGGCGACACGTATGACGCCGGAAACGGAAAAGAATTTTTGCGCCAAAAAAGTCCGCGCCAAGAATGACGCAATAAAATGAAGCATTTTCAGCCCCCGCGAGCCTAACAGCCCACAGGGAAAAAAGTCAAATTTTTGAGGTAAGAAAAAATATGATAATTTAAAGCATAAACCCAAATATGAAACTGACTGTCTGGAAATAAGGAAAGTTGAACATTCTGAGTCAAGGCAAATAAATGTTTGAATACATATATTTAGAACTTTATAAATAAAGTGCCCAACCATAGCTTAGAGTGTCACAGAAAATAAGACTTACTTACCCCAGGACACTCATCTACATGTTTGTAGAAAGTCAAACCAGTACTGAAACGAGAATCAGTAGAGGAAATGGTAAATATAAGAGTATATCGTCGATCTGAAAAGGGAGGTAAGAGATGAATCTCTACGACCGATAACAGAGAACCTTATGAAATAGACCCCGTAGAAGGAGATCACTGCATTCAATAGGCAATACTCTCCTCACATCCCTCTGACATTCACTGCACGCTGAGAGGAAAACCGGGCTCCAACTTGCTGCGGAGCGCATATCAACGTAGAATCTAGCACAAACTTACTTCACCACCTCCCTTGGAGGCAAAGTTTGTAAAACTGATTTGTGGGTGTGGTGAGGGGTGTATTTATAGGCATTTTAAGGTTTGGGAAACTTTGCCCCTCCTGGTAGGAATGTATATCCCATACGTCACTAGCTCATGGACTCTTGTTAATTACATGAAAGAAATGTTGATTTTCCATTGTTCTCTCCAAGTACTGGTGATTGTTTTATGGACAGATATAAGATAAAGAAGCAGGTGATATGTACACAATGTGATACAGTAATGAGATCTGATTATACCTACAAGCTCAACCCATTTTATTAGGTTGTGGCTTCAAAACACAAAAGCATAGCTTTAATATACACAAACAAACCTTAAAAAGCTACTTTTCATAAATGTTTACTCTGCAGTTGGTAAAAAAAAGCAATTGTAAACACATTAAGGGAAAAACTATTTTACAGTATACTGTCCCTTTAAAGGGACATGCAAGTCAAAATTAAACTTTCAAGATTCAGAATTAACAGCGTTTTCCAACCGCGGTCCTCAAGTACCCCCAACAGGTGAAGTAATCAGCTGATGGATGAGAGCAGGTTGGTTACTGATTCACCTGTGCACTGGTTCAGCTATAATGAAAACAAGGCCTGATGGGGGTACTTGAGGACCGCGGTTGAGAAACACTACAGCATGCAATTTTAAACATCTTTCCAATTTACTTTCATTAACAAAATGTGCAGTCTATATATAAACACTTTTCGAGTCACCGCCTCCTACTAAGCATGTGCAAGAATTCATATACGTATATGCACTTGTGATTGGCTGATGGCTGTCACATGATACAGGAGGAGTGGAAATAGACAGAAATAAATCTACTCCTTTTTTTTATGTTCAGACTAAGTGCTATTGCATTGTTTTTTTATCAGGCATTTGTTGATTATGTAAATCTACTGTATTTACTGATCCTTTATGAAACAATTCTCGAGAGACATAAGTGAAGCTCTAATTGTAAGCTCAGCAGTCATTTTCAAAGAGGGGGATTTCACAGGGCTGCATCATGATGTGACCTAATGAAAGCTACAGAGGGCTTTGTTTGTTCCATTAATACCTTACCCCAGCCTACATTTTTCCTCATCTAAATCTGTTTAAAAAAAACACTGATCATCACTATTGAATGCACCCTGATATTTCTACCTAAATCTGCCATTATTATATACACATTCTCATGGTGGTGTATTTAACATGGCTAACTGAAAGGTAGAAAATACTGTCTTCTATTGTAAGACACTTAAGATTCAAAAACTGAAACTTAAAGGGACAGTCAACACTTCCGTTAACATTATTTGATATAGAAAAATAAAAACCGAAGATCCGCCTGCACTATACCCCTTCTGCCTTGCTTCTGTACTAATCACTGTCGCTAACTTCTCTAATACCGGGTAAATATGGCAGCCGAACTCCCCCCACTGTTACGTAGCTGCCTTCTTCTTCAAATGATCAGCAAATCAGAATCCAATCCACACGCTTGCAATTTCTGACCGAGGATTGGATTCTGTCCCCTTATTTAAGTTCTTTTGACAGACTTGCATTTTAACCAATCAGTGCTGGATCCTAGGTAACTTCATGTGCATGAGCACAATGTTATCTGTATGACACACATGAACTAATGCCCTCTAGTGGTGAAAAACCTGTCAAAATGCATACAGATGAGAGGCGGCCTTCAAGGTCTAATAAATTAGCATATGAGCCTCCTAGGTTTAGTTTTCAATTAAGAATACCAAAAGAACAAAGCAAAAATGGTGATAAAAGTAATTTGGAAGGTTGCCGTATCTAAATCATGAAGGTTTATTTTGGACTAGACTGTCCCTTTAAATCTCAGAAGGTCACTGTAATATCCCACAAGACCAGTGCAAAACAAAACATAATTTATGTAAGAACTTACCTGATAAATTAATTTCTTTCATATTGGCAAGAGTCCATGAGCTAGTGACATATGGGATATACAATCCTACCAGGAGGGGCAAAGTTTCTTAAACCTCAAAATGCCTATAAATACACCCCTCACCACACCCACAATTCAGTTTAATGAATAGCCAAGCAGTGGGGTGATAAAGAAAGGAGTAGAAAGCATCAACAAAGGAAATTTGGAAATAATTGTGCTTTATAAAAAAATCATAACCACCATAAAAAGGGTGGGCCTCATGGACTCTTGCCAATATGAAAGAAATGAATTTATCAGGTAAGTTCTTACATAAATTACATTTTCTTTCATGTAATTGGCAAGAGTCCATGAGCTAGTGACATATGGGATATCAATACCCAAGATGTGGATCTTCCACTCAAGAGTCACTAGAGAGGGAGGGAATAAAAATAAAAACAGCCATATTCCGCTGAAAAAATTAATCCACAACTCAAAAAAATAAGTTTATTTTCATTTTTGAAAGAAAAAAACTTAAATCAAAAGCAAAAGAATCAAACTGAAACAGCTGTCTGAAGAACTTTTCTACCAAAAACTGCTTCCAAAGAAGCAAATACATCAAAACGGTAGAATTTAGTAAATGTATGCAAAGAGGACCAAGTTGCCGCTTTGCAAATCTGATCAACTGAAGCTTCATTCTTAAAAGCCCACGAAGTGGAGACTGATCTAGTAGAATGAGCTGTAATCCTCTGAGGCGGTGCCTAACCCGACTCCAAATAAGCTTGATGAATCAAAAGTTTCAACCAAGAAGCCAAGGAAATAGCAGAAGCCTTCTGACCTTTCCTAGGACCAGAAAATAAAACAAATAGACTGGAAGTCTTCCTGAAATCTTTAGTAGCTTCCACATAATATTTCAAAGCTCTTACCACATCCAAAGAATGTAAGGATCTCTCCAAAGAATTCTTAGGATTAGGACATAAGGAAGGGACAACAATTTCTCTACTAATGTTGTTAGAATTCACAACCTTAGGTAAAAATTGAAAAGAAGTCCACAAAACTGCCTTATCCTGATGAAAAATCAGAAAAGGAGACTCACAAGAAAGAGCAGATAACTCAGAAACTCTTCTAGCAGAAGAGATGGCCAAAAGAAACAACACTTTCCAAGAAAGTAGTTTAATGTCTAAAGAATGCATAGGTTCAAATAGGTTCAAATAAATTTAGTGGACTCAGCTGACTGCCCTACCTGTATATATTTCAGACTAGTTTGGGGATGTGCACTGAACAGGGGGTGCACTGCTTACAGGGTTGTGTACTTTTTAACAATAGCATATGTTCACATTTTCAAAGTGAACATTTTATAAGTGAGGCACTTATTTTTAAGAATTATACAAGAATTACACAAGGATTGGGCAAGGGGCAAGACACAAGGCAAATACTCTTGTAATACTATGTTTTAGGTATCTCATTGTATCCTTTTGCAAGTGCTGATGTAACACTGTGTCTTATGTGTTTACCTGGTTCCCACTTTCATAATAATGCTCAATATCTTCATATTCCTTTTTGCTACCTCTTGTCTCTATAACAAACTACATTACTCACTTACTCCTTCTCCCTCTCCACCTGCACTGTTCATTAGCCCATCTCTATTATACTCACCTTACTTTTGTACTCATGAACTTTACCTATTCCTAAACACTCTCTCTCCCCCCTGCACTTCAGCCAAACAACAGTCTCATTACTGCAAATCTGCTTCTCATCTCATGTCACTCTCCCTCTTGCTCATACTAGCTCCCCTAATCCTGGTCCCTCACAACCTCCTAGCCTTTCACATCCTTGTGTGCCTTTCAATAGACTTCATAAACTAAACTCTGGTAACCTTAATCGCATTCCTCTTACATCCAAAAACCCCTCCCCCTTCACTTGTGCACTCTGGAACTCTCGCTCTGTTTGAAACAAGCTCACTTCTATCCATGATCTCTTTATCTCCCACTCTCTTAACCTTCTGGCTCTTACAGAAACCTGGCTCTCTGCTTCAGACATAGCATCCACTGCTGCACTGTCACATGGGGGTCTCCATTTCAGCCGCACTCTGGCAATAGACAAGGAGGTGGTGTCGGTATTTTACTTTCCTCTCGTTGCACCTTCCAACAAATACAGCCCTTCTCTTCACTCACATTTTCTTCATTTGAAGCACACATGATTCGGTTATTCTCTCCCCTCTCTATACGTGTTGCAGTCATATACCGCCCCCCTGGCTCCCCAACTAACTTTTTAGATCACTTTGCTGCCTGGCTTCCTTATTTCCTTTCCTCAGACACCCTGCCCTCATTCTTGGCGACTTTAACATCCCTCTTGACAATCCCAATGCCTCCTCTGCAATACAACTTCTTCAACTGACTTCCTCTTTAGGCCTGTCACAATGGACTGACTCTCCCACTCACAAAGATGGTCATTCCCTTGATCTGATTTTCACCTATCGATGCAATCTTTCAAATTTAACAAACACCCCTTTTCCTCTCTCTGACCATCATCTCTCCTAACTTGCAACATCACTTCCCTACCTACAACTCCCGCTCCCTCTACCCCTCACACCAAACTTCACAGAAGCACTAAGTCACTAGATCTGCATCAGCTCGCTAGCTCTCTCAAACCTCTCCTCTCATCCATCATCTCCTTTTCCTGCCCTGACCAATCTATCTGCCAGTATAATTCCACCCTTACATCAGTCATTGACACTCTGGCCCCTCCAACCTTAGCTCAGAAACCCCACTCTCATCCTCAGCCCTGGCATACTCCTCTGACACGATACCTACGCAGATGCTCCCGTACTGCTGAGCGACATTGGAGGAAATCTCGGAGTTCAGCTGACTTTCTTCACTACAAGTTCATCCTGAACTCCTACTATTCTGCCCTTAATCTTTATAAGCAACAATATTTTTCTAATCTCATCTCTACTCTTTCCTCTAACCTTAAACGTCTGTTCTCCACATTCAACACTCTTCTTCGCACACCCCCACCTCCTAACACAACTTCTCTCTCAGCTCAAGATTTTTCAAGCCACTTCAAAAACAAAATTGACTCCATCAGAAGTGAAATCAGCTCTCAACATACTTCCAATCTCCCACCCCCTCAAAAGCTCACGATCACCCAAAACCCAAATATCCAAAAATGCAGCTCTTTTGCCCCTGTTAATGAGGATGAAGTTTCTGCCCTTATACTGTCCTCCCACCTCACTACCTGTCCCCTCGACCCCATCCCCTCACAGCTACTCCCCTCCCTCTCTTCTACCCTCACCCCCATAATCACACACATTTTCAACCTCTCCCTCAGCACTGGTATATTTCCCTCATCTCTAAAACATGCACTGGTCACACCTATCCCCAAAAAAACCTTCCCTTGATCCAACCTCCCCTTCCAATTACCGCCCTATTTCCCTATTCCCTCTTGCCTCAAAGCTCCTCGAAAAGCTAGTTTATGCACGTCTATCCCATTTCCTTACAGTAAACTCTCTTCTTGACCCACTGCAATCTGGATTTCGTTCCCATCACTCTACAGAGACAGCAATTGTCAAGGTTACCAATGACCTACTTACAGCAAAATCCAAAGGCCACTTCTCTCTGCTTATCCTCCTTGACCTGTCTGCAGCCTTTGACACTGTTGACCACCCTCTTCTGCTCCAAACCCTCCAATCCTTCAGCATCTGTGACACAGCTCTCTCGTGGTTCTCTTCCTATCTGACTAACCGTACATTTAGTGTAGCCTTCTCCGGAGCATCCTCTGCCCCGTTACCACTTTCTGTTTGGGTACCTCAAGGCTCTGTTCTTGGTCCCCTTCTCTTTTCAATCTACACGTCATCACTAGGTTCCTTAAAAAAGTCCCATGGGTTTCAATACCACTTATATGCCGATGACACCCAAATCTACCCTCTCTGCACCAGACCTACCTCCTTCTTTACTAACCCGTGTCACTAACTGTCTTTCAAACATCTCATCTTGGATGTCCTCTCACTACCTTAAGCTAAATCTCTCCAAAACTGAACTCCTTATTTTTCCCCCTTCTTCCAATGTCCCCACCCCCAAAATTTCTATAACTGTTGATAATTCCATCATTACCCCTACCCCGCACGCCCGATGTCTTGGGGTCACACTTGACTCAGATCTTTCCTTCACTCCTCATATTCAGTCCTTGGCTAAAGCCTGCCGCTTCCACCTTAAAAACATTGCTAAAATTAGACATTTCCTTACACAAGATACAACCAAGATTTTAATCCACTCTCTCATCCTTTCTCGCCTCGACTACTGCAATTCCGTCCTCTCTGGTCTACCTAGCTGCCACATAGCTCCTTTACAATCCATTATGAATGCCTCTGCCAGGCTCATCTTCCTTACTCGTCGCTCTTCATCTGCTGCACCTCTCTGCCAATCCCTTCACTGGCTTCCTCTTGCCTCTAGGATTAAACATAAAATACTCACCCTGACAAATAAAACTCTCAACTGCACTGCTCCCGCCTACATCTCAGAACTTGTCTTTAGATACTCTCCCTCCCGTCCCCTTCGATCTGCTTAGGATCTCCTCCTCTCTTGTTACTTCCTCACATTCACGTTTACAGGACTTCTCCAGACTGGCCCCCATCTTGTGGAATTCCCTGCTTCGCTCCATAAGACTCTCCCCTAGTTTTAACAGCTTCAAGCACTCCCTAAAAACTCTACTATTCAGGGATGCATACAACCAACACTAACCTTTCCTAACGCCATTGCTTTCCCCTTGAACCCCTTAGATTGTAAGCCCATGGGCCCAGCTGTTTACAGATCGCTTCATAAGAGCCGACTACAACAGTGAAAGTCTCGGCAGGGCCCTCTACCCACTTGACCCCTACAAAAGCTATCCTGTACACCGATTATGTTTACAGCGCTGCAGAATCTGTTGGCGCTCTACAAATAACTGATAATAATAACTTCCCAGATACCTGTCCAGATCCAGGGATGTTCAGGCGGAAGCAGTGGATGTGCTGACACTTCCTTACTTCCCTGGTGTTATCATCCTGCTTAATTCCAGGATAACACCAAGGAAGTGTCAGCACATCCACTGCTTCCGCCTGAACATCCCTGGATCTGGACAGGTATCTGGGAAGTTTCTTGTTTAGATGAGAGGCCATGAGATCTATCTCTGGAAGACCCCACATCTGAACAATCTGAGAAAACACATCTGGATGGAGAGACCACTCCCCTGGATGTAAAGTCTGGCAGCTGAGATAATCCGCCTCTCAATTGTCTACACCTGGGATATGCACCGCAGAGATTAGACAGGAGCTGGATTCCGCCCAAGCAAGTATCCGAGATACTTCTTTCATAGCTTGGGGACTGTGAGTCCCACCCTGATGATTGACATAAGCCACAGTTGTGATATTGTCTGTCTGAAAACAAATGAACGGTTCTCTCTTTAGCAGAGGCCAAAACTGAAGAGCCCTGAGAATTGCACGGAGTTCTAAAATATATATTGGTAATCTCGCCTCTTGAGATTTCCAAACCCCTTGTGCTGTCAGAGATCCCCAAACAGCTCCCCAACCTGAAAGACTCGCATCTGTTGAGATCACAGTCCAGATTGGCCGAACAAAAGAAGCCCCTTGAACCAAACGATGGTGATCTATCCACCATCTCAGAGAGTGTCATACATTGGGATTCAAGGATATTAATTGTGATATCTTTGTATAATCCCTGCACCATTGATTCAGCATACAAAGCTGTAGAGGTCTCATGTGAAAACGAGCAAAGGGGATCGTGTCCGATGCTGCAGTCATGAGACCTAAAACTTCCATGCACATAGCCACTGAAGGGAATGACTGAGACTGAAGGTGCCGGCATGCTGCGACCAATTTTAAACGTCTCTTGTCTGTTAGAGACAGAGTCATGGACACTGAATCTATCTGGAAGCCTAAAAAGGTGACCCTTGTCTGAGGAATCAAGAAACATTTTGGTAAATTGATCCTCCAACCATGTTTCCGAAGAAACGACACTAGTTGATTCGTGTGAGATTCTGCAGTACGTAAAGACTGAGCTAGTACCAAGATATCGTCCAAATAAGGAAACACTGCAATACCCTGTTCTCTGATTACAGATAGTAGGGCACCTAGAACCTTCGAAAAGATTCTTGGAGCTGTTGCTAGGCCAAATGGAAGAGCAACAAATTGGTAATGCTTGTCTAGAAAAGAGAATCTCAGAAACTGATAGTGTTCTGGATGAATCGGAATATGAAGGTATGCATCCTGCAAGTCTATTGTGGACATATAATGTCCTCGCTGAACAAAAGGCAGAATAGTCCTTATAGTCACCATCTTGAAAGTTGGTACTCTTACATAACGATTCAAAATTTTCAGATCCAGAACTGGTCTGAATAAATTTTCTTTCTTTGGTACAATGAATAGGTTTGAATAAAACCCCAAACCTTGTTCCTGAGAAGGAACTGGCATGATTACCCCTGAAGACTCCAGGTCTGAAACACACTTCAGAAAAGCCTGAGCTTTTACTGGATTTACAGGGATAGGTGAGAGAAAAAATCTTCTCACAGGAGGTCTTACTCTGAATCCTATTCGATACCCTTGAGAGACAATGCTCTGAATCCAATGATTTTGGACAGATTTTATCCAAAAATTCTTGAAAAACCTTAATCTGCCCCCTACCCGCTGAGCTGGAATGAGGGCCGCACCTTCATGCGGACTTAGGGGCTGACTTTGCTTTCCTAAATGGCTTGGATTTATTCCAATTTGAGGAAGGCTTTCAATTGGAAGCAGATTCCTTGGGGGGAGGATTGAGTTTTTGTTCCTTATTCTGACGAAAGGAACGAAAACGATTAGAAGCCTTAGATTTACCCTTAGGTTTTTTTATCCTGAGGCAGAAAAACTCCTTTTCCCCCAGTGATAGTTGAAATAATAGAATCCAACTGAGAACCAAATAAATTATTACCTTGGAAAGAAAGAGATAGTAATCTAGATTTAGATGTCATATCAGCATTCCAAGATGCTCTTCTAGCTAATACAGCTAAAGACATGGATCTAACATCAATTTTGATAATATCAAAAATGGCATCACAAATAAAATGATTAGCATGTTGCAGTAAGCGAATAATGCTAGATATGTCAGAATCCAATTCTTGTTGCGCTAAATTCTCCAACCAGAAAGTTGATGCAGCCGCAACATCAGCCAAAGAAATAGCAGGTCTGATAAGATGACCTGACTATAAATAGGCCTTCCTTAGATAAGATTCAAGCTTCCTATCTAAAGGATCCTTAAAGGAAGTACTATCTTCTTTAGGAATAGTGGTACGTTTAGCAAGAGTAGAAATAGCCCCATCAACTTTGGGGATCTTTTCCCAAAACTCTATAGATTTTGCTGGTAAAGGATAGATTTTTTTAACACAAGAAAGGACAAGAGCGCACAGCACACTCTAAGAGTAAAAGTTTTTACTTAGAGATAAAAGCGCATAATACAAACAACGTACAGGATTAAAAACAATGATAGCAGTATGTGATAATATCACCATAGATGACTCCCCCACGATAAAGGTAAGATCGATGCTGCCGGAAACACAGGGATCTTTGCAGTAAGTGTGGAGTAAATTCTTCAGCTAATCAGCTGTTCCTCAAGCCTTTTGCATGAAGTCCGTTAGTGTTGCAGCCGGTCAGCTGTTCCTGAGTCTTTACGGGGGCGAGTACTGATGCCTCAACGCGTTTCCTCTGGTCTCCACCAGACTTTTTCAAGAGGTCACTAGCTCATGGACTCTTGCCAATTACATGAAAGAAATGTAAACCAAGCACTGGTGATGCTGACCATTGTTTAGCCCACCATGCAAATCAAAGTAGGAAGAGAAGTTACATGGTAACTGCTCATAAATCAGTAATTCTGGTGAGTTAATCTTAGCTGATAAACCACGAAGACTGCATAAAAAAGTGGGAAAGAAGATTAATTTTCTTTTTCTTGTAACCATAATTATATTCAGCTAACTAGACTCAACATACCTAACTTAAAATAGCTACAAACATATTGATCTGATTTTGGCATAGGGAGACTGAAGACTCTCATGAACCATGAGAACACCCAAAGCAGTGAAAGCAGTCTGGTTGAGTATAGAATCGCTGGAGCACAATCTATATAACAAATTATTTCACTGGTAAATGACTCTCTCTATCCCATAGAACCTCTTATACATGTATATTGACAAAAATACATATTCAAAATCATCTTACTAAATCTAATTTAAATAGAAAACAAGAAGTCTGATTGAAGAGTGAAAAATGTAAGACCACATTGTCTTCTCCAACAGTCTACATATGTCATAACATTTGCATCGTATTTATGACATTTGAAGTGATTTTGAATAGCAAGTGCCCATATTTCACATGGATTTCAAGAAGTTTTGAAAAATTATTTTGAAAAAGTCTGTTACAGTATGTATATGCGCATATACTTTTCATATTGTTAAGTCTTTTGGAAATTTGTGTAAGCTACAAAATGCTGTACGGCAATCGAATAGTATATAAGCATCATACACATCAACAGAAAGTGAAACTAAAATAAGGAAGTTTATAAAAGTTATGTCAAATTCTATTTGTTCTTGAGCCATTGAGTACCAGTTTATTACTTAAAAAAGTAGTCTAATAAAACTGCCCCAATTAACTTTTGCAGAAATTCTAAAAGCTAAATTGCATATTTTCTTTATATTGCTTATACATATAT
The DNA here is from genome assembly GCF_027579735.1 of Bombina bombina. NCBI lineage: Eukaryota > Metazoa > Chordata > Amphibia > Anura > Bombinatoridae > Bombina > Bombina bombina. The sequence continues at coordinate 288,308,171 of NC_069500.1, forward strand.
TTCCTTTTTAGATATCTACCCCCTTAAAGGGACAGTCTAGGCCAAAATAAACTTTCATGATTCAGATAGAGCATGTAATTTTAAACAATTTTCCAATTTACTTTTATCACCAATTTTGCTTTGTTCTCTTGGTATTCTTAGTTGAAAGCTTAACCTAGGAGGTTCATATGCTAATTTCTTAGACCTTGAAGCCCACCTCTTTCAGATTGCATTTTAACAGTTTTTCACCACTAGAGGGTGTTAGTTCACATATTTCATATAGATAGCACTGTGCTCGTGCACGTGAAGTAATATGGGAGCAGGCACTGATTGGCTAGACTGCAAGTCTGTCAAAAGAACTGAAAAAAGGGGCAGTTGCAGAGGCTTAGATACAAGATAATCACAGAGGTTAAAAGTATATTATTATAACCGTGTTGGTTATGCAAAACTGGGAAATGGGTAATAAAGGGATTATCTATCTTTTAAAACAATAAAAATTCTGGTGTAGACTGTCCCTTTAAGAAAACATAAGGAGGTGGATCCGAAATTTGAAATAAAAAGGCAAGATTTGGCAAGAGGAGCTCATCTTGAAAAAAGCAACAAAGCTGAAACGCGTTGATAATGATAGGAGTTCTTCCTATAACAGCTACTCAAGTCTTGCATTTCCTAATTTTATCAGAGCGCTCTGACTTTTAACATTTTCTTGAGAAAGAAGCCCAGAGCAGTGTTTCCGCACCCACAACGGTAACATGCTCATACTGTTGGTCACTGGAAGACACATGACCACAGCAAACGTCAGCGATTCTCTAACGAGACAAGTGGAATGCTGGAGAGGTTGTGTGTACAAGCTGTTTGTAAGTAAGTAGAGACATCATTATACACAAAGAATTTCATATTCCATCTAGACAAAGTCTCTCCATCGAAGACTAGGATTCGGACAAAGGGAAGGAACGACAATTTCACTATTGATGTTCTCAGTAGAAACCACCTTTGGTAAAAAAAAACACATACAGTCATGTCCTGATGAAAGTGCAAGTATCGAGGATCCGACGAAAGAGAAGATAATTCAGAAACTCTCCTAGCAGAAGAGATCACCAAAAGAAACACCTTCCACGATAACAATGTAATGTCCAACAAGTGCATCACCTCAAATGGAGGAGATTGCAAAGCCCTAAGAACCAAATTAAGATTCCAAGGAGGAGATATTGGCTTGAAAACAGCTCTGATCTTAACGAGAGTCTGGGCAAAAAACTGAATATCAGGCAAATGCATTAACTTCATAGGTAGCAAACACAAAAGGGCAGAAATCTGACCCTTAAGAGAGTTGGCTGATAGACCCTTGTCCAAACACTCCTGCAGATACTGAGCTAAAATCAGACGTACAATCTACACACAGTTAAGCTGAAAGACTGCAGATTTTGATAAACAAATGGACCTTGAACAAGCAGATCTTGCTGAAGAGAAAGATGCCATAGAGGGGTGCTGGACATCCTAATCAGATTTGCATACCAGACCACTCTACACATGTTGGAAAGAGTTCTTGTGATTTTTTTTCCTGTTACAGATACACACATGGAACCGTATTTTCTGTATTGTCATTTAGATTCTCCTGGAGCAGATTCCCTGGAGCAGTGCTGCATCACTTGTGAGTAAAATAGCAAACATTTTGTGGATTGCAAATTATGTGAAGTTTTTCTTTATTGTCATTTAGGCCACCCAGGACCTTTATAAATATTCTGGGAGCCATAGCCAGAACAAAACGGAAGAGCTATGAGCTAACATTGTTTGTCTATAAAGGCAAACGGAAAAAATCGATGATGATCTCGCTGGATTGGAATGTAAAGGTATGTATCCTTCAGATCTACAGTGGACATGAATTGACCCTGAAGAACTATGGGCAAAAACGATTGTTTAGTCTCCATCTTGAACAAAGGTTACTCTTAGAAACATGTTCAAAGTCTTTAAATCCAGAATAGGGCGGGAAGTACCCTCCTTCTTTGGAACAACAAACAGATTTGAATAGAAACCTGCCCGTTGTTCTGACAGAGATACTGGTACAATGACCCCAATATCGTCTAGGTATTGTACACAGCAAAAAATGCCCTTCTTTTGTCTATGCATTTGTAGATGTGAGCCAGAATAAACCTTCTTCGAAGCGGCTTAGAATTGAAACCTATTCTGTAACCCTGAGACACAATTTCCATGACAAGGAGCGAGCCCACACCTGTTAAAAAATATATAATCTGCCCCCTAGCAAAGCCAGGTCCGGATCGGTGGGCAGATCTTCATGCTGATTTGAGCTTTGACCATACAGGATTTGGTCTCCAAGTAGACCTAGAGGACTCTGGTTTTGGAGAGGAGCAAGATCTTTGATTTTTGTATTATTGTGAGGGACAAAAATGACCCCCCCCCACCATAGACTTAGATATGGCTTTTTTATCCTAGGGTAAAAAAAATCCCTTACCTCCATGACGGTTGAAAAAATAGAGAGTCTAAACCGGGGCCAAAGAGAGTCTTACCCTTAAAAGCTAGAGATAATAGTCTAGTTTTAGATACCATGTCTGCAGACCAAGATTTTAGCCAACAGGCCCCTTTTGGCTAGAACAGCTAAAGCCGTATTCTTCGATTTAATGCGGATGATATGCACCATTCCGTCGCAGATGAACGAGTTCGCAGATTTAAGGAATCTGATACGTTCTTGGATTTCTTCTAATGCTACCAAACTCACAGCTGGTTGACAAAGAAAACCACCCTGTAGGCAGGTCCTTTTCAGGTAACCCTCTAACTTCTGGTCCATAGGATCTCTTAAGGATGTACTATCCTCTAATAGGATAATAGTTATTTTGGAAAGAGTAGAAATCGCCCCATCTACCTTGGGGATAGTTCCCAATAATTCCAGATTTGAATCTGAAACTGTAAATCATTGTTTAATATTCAGAGGAAGGGAAAAAGGAACTCCCGGTTTATACCATTCTTTAGAAATAATCTCAGCCACTAGAAAGGAAACAAGGAAAGATTAGACTTGGGTTTATTAAAGATCATGTCCAATTTCTTGGCAGGCTTGACCTCAGATTGTTTAGTGTTCTGAACCTCCAAATTTTTAAATACCTACTAAAGAAAAGCTCTTAATTTATCCATGGCAAACTGAAAGGTGATGTTCTCAGATTCCTTGTCAGATTCTGATGAAGAATCCTCAGATAAGATGAAGCTAAGATCTATCCAGATCTGCTTCCTTAGCCTGTCTAAGGACCGAAGGGCTAACTGTGGAACTACCTTTGGAGGAAGAACTTGAGGTATGTTTTAGTTTACACTTGCTCTTACCTGCAGACGGGATAGCAGCAATATCCTCAGTAACCAGTTACTGAGTTTAGAGCCCTTCAAAAAGTCTTCACTTCCCCTTATGTTAACTTAGGGAACTTAGGTAATAAACTTGCATTACCAAAAACAGTTAATATTTTACGCTACCCAGGTGCATGCAGAGCATATGTATATATGCTCTGTGCACCCACAATTATACGGCATGCTTGTTTACAGAGCCGGTGTTCTGTCGGATTTTGCTCCCTCATCAGAATTTGCTTCCTCAATGAGCGAATGCTCAGAATTACATAATCGCAATCCACATATGTTTGAAAAGAATGTGTCGAATGTGATTATGTAATGACCATCATGCGCAGATGCAGGTAGAAAATCTTGATGTGGGAACAAATCTAGTGCTTTCATTCCATTGTTTAAGCAGCCACGGACATGCGCAGTTTAAGATGGTAGCAAATTTCAACAGGCAATTTTTTACTGGTAGGAAATATCAACGCTTTGTCTGCTCATGCGTGCCGCACACGCCCTCCATATGTAAATCAAATTAACAAAACTTTTTCCAACAGTAATATACAGCTGGTAGCAAATAAAGTAAAAAAAAAAGAAAATGCTACCAACTTCAACTCTGAAGAATGTGAACAAAACACTAGAGGGCGCTGGTGTACAATACATACGTAAAAACATAATTTATGTAAGAACTTACCTGATAAATTCATTTCTTTCATATTAGCAAGAGTCCATGAGCTAGTGACGTATGGGATATACATTCCTACCAGGAGGGGCAAAGTTTCCCAAACCTTAAAATGCCTATAAATACACCCCTCACCACACCCACAAATCAGTTTAACGAATAGCCAAGAAGTGGGGTGATAAGAAAAAAGTGCGAAAGCATATAAAATAAGGAATTGGAATAATTGTGCTTTATACAAAAAAATCATAACCACCACAAAAAGGGTGGGCCTCATGGACTCTTGCTAATATGAAAGAAATGAATTTATCAGGTAAGTTCTTACATAAATTATGTTTTCTTTCATGTAATTAGCAAGAGTCCATGAGCTAGTGACGTATGGGATAATGACTACCCAAGATGTGGATCTTTCCACGCAAGAGTCACTAGAGAGGGAGGGATAAAATAAAGACAGCCAATTCCTGCTGAAAATAATCCACACCCAAAATAAAGTGTAATGAAAACATAAGCAGAAGATTCAAACTGAAACAGCTGCCTGAAGTACTTTTCTACCAAAAACTGCTTCAGAAGAAGAAAACACATCAAAATGGTAGAATTTAGTAAAAGTATGCAAAGAGGACCAAGTTGCTGCTTTGCAAATCTGATCAACCGAAGCTTCATTCCTAAACGCCCAGGAAGTAGAAACTGACCTAGTAGAATGAGCTGTAATCCTTTGAGGCGGAGTTTTACCCGACTCGACATAGGCATGATGAATTAAAGATTTCAACCAAGATGCCAAAGAAATGGCAGAAGCTTTCTGGCTTTTTCTAGAACCAGAAAAGATGAAAAATAGACAAGAAGTCTTTCGGAAAGACTTAGTAGCTTCAACATAATAATACAAAGCTCTAACAACATCCAAAGAATGCAATGATTTCTCCTTAGAATTCTTAGGATTAGGACATAATGAAGGAACCACAATTTCTCTACTAATGTTGTTAGAATACACAACCTTAGGAAAAAATTCAAAAGAAGTTCGCAACACCGCCTTATCCTGATGAAAAATCAGAAAAGGAGACTCACAAGAAAGAGCAGATAATTCAGAGACTCTTCTGGCAGAAGAGATGGCCAAAAGAAACAAAACTTTCCAAGAAAGAAGTTTAATGTCCAAATGAATGCATGGGTTCAAAAGGAGGAGCTAGAAGAGCCCCCAGAACCCAATTCAAACTCCAAGGAGGAGAAATTGACTGAATGACAGGTTTTATACGAACCAAGTCTTGTACAAAACAATGAATATCAGGAAGATTAGCAATCTTTCTGTGAAAAAGAACAGAAAGGGCAGAGATTTGTCCTGTCAAGGAACTTGCGGACAAACCTTTATCTAAACCATCCTGAAGAAACTGTAAAAAAATTCTCGGAATTCTAAAAGAATGCCAGGAAAAATGATGAGAAGACACTAAGAAATATAAGTCTTCCAGACTCTATAATATATCACTCTAGATACAGATTTACGAGCCTGTAACATAGTATTAATCACAGAGTCAGAGAAACCTCTTTGACCAAGAATCAAGCGTTCAATCTCCATACCCTTAAATTTAAAGATTTGAGATCCTGATGGAAAAAAGGACCTTGCGACAGAAGGTCTGGTCTTAACGGAAGAGCCCACGGTTGGCAAGAGGCCATCCGAAAAAGAATCCGTCCATGCTGGAGCTACCAGCAGAACAAACGAGCATTCCTTCAGAATCTTGGAGATTACTCTTGGAAGAAGAACTAGAGGCGGAGCGATATAGGCAGGATGATACTTCCAAGGAAGTGATAATGCACTCACTGCCTCCGCCTGAGGATCCCGGGGTCTGAACAGATACCTGGGAAGTTTCTTGTTTAGATGAGAAACCATCAGATCTTTTTCTGGAAGTTCCCACATTTGAACAATCTGAAGAAATACCTCTGGGTGAAGAGACCATTCGCCCGGATACAACGTTTGACGACTGAGATAATCCGCTTCCTAATTGTCTATACCTGGGAAATGAACCGCAGAGATTAGACAGGAGCTGGATTCCGCCGAAACCAGAATTCGAGATACTTCTTTCATAGCCAGAGGACTGTGAGTCCCTCCTTGATGATTGATGTATGCCACAGTTGTGACATTGTCTGTCTGAAAACAAATGAACGACTCTCTCTTCAGAAGAGGCCAAGACTGAAGAGCTCTGAAAATTGCACGGAGTTCCAAAATATTGATCGGTAATCTCACCTCCTGAGATTCCCAAACCCCTTGTGCCGTCAGAGACCCCCACACAGCTCCCCAACCTGTAAGACTTGCATCTGTTGAAATTACAGTCCAGGTCGGAAGAACAAAAGAAGCCCCCTGAACTAAACGATGGTGATCTGTCCACCACGTCAGAGAGTGTCGTACAAACGGTTTTAAAGATATTAATTGAGATATCTTTGTGTAATCCCTGCACCATTGGTTCAGCATACAGAGCTGAAGAGGTCGCATGTGAAAATGAGCAAAGGAGATCGCGTCCGATGCAGCAGTCATAAGACCTAAAATTTCCATGCATAAGGCTACCAAAGGGAATGATTGTGACTGAAGGTTTTGACAAGCTGATATCAATGTTAGACTTCTCTTGTCTGACAAAGACAGAGTCATAGACACTGAATCTACCTGGAAACCTAAAAAGGTTACCCTTGTCTGAGGAATCAATGAACTTTTTAGTGAATTGATCCTCCAACCATGATCTTGAAGAAACAACACAAGTCGATTCGTATGAGATTCTGTTAAATGTGAAGACTGAGCAAGTACCAAGATATCGTCCAAATAAGGAAATACCAATACCCTGTTCTCTGAATACAGACAGAAGGGCACCGAGAACCTTTGTAAAAATTCTTGGAGCTGATGCTAAGCCAAACGGTAGAGCCACAAAACTGGTAATGCTTGTCTAAAAAAGAGAATCTCAGAAACTGATAGTGATCTGGATGAATCGGAATATGCAGATATGCATCCTGTAAATCTATTGTAGACATATAATGCCCTTGCTGAACAAAAGGCAGGATAGTCCTTACAGCTACCATCTTGAATGTTGGTATCCTTACATAACGATTCAATATTGATAGATCCGGAACTGGTCTAAAGGAATTGACCTTCTTTGGTACAATGAAGAGATAGAATAAAACCCCAGCCCCTGTTCCAGAACTGGAACTGGCATAATTACTCCAGCCAACTCTAGATCTGAAACACATTTCAGAAATGCTTGAGCCTTTGCTGGGTTTACTGGGACACGGGAAAGAAAAAAATCTCTTTGCAGGAGGCCTTAACTTGAAGCCAATTCTGTACCCTTCTGAAACAATGTTCTGAAACCAGAGATTGTGAACGGAATTGATCCAAATTTCTTTGAAAAGAACGTAAACTGCCCCATACCAGCTGAGCTGGAATGAGGGCCGCACCTTCATGGGGACTTAGGAGCTGGCTTTGGGTTTCTAAACTGATACCGCTCCTGAGGATGAAGGATCAGGCTTTTGTTCCTTATTGTGATGAAAGGAACGAAAACAATTATTAGACCTAAATTTACCTCAGATTTTTTATCCTGTGGTAAAAAAGTTCCCTTCCTTCCAGTAACAGTTGAGATAAAAGAATCCAACTGAGAACCGAATAATTTATTACCCTGGAAAGAAAGGGATAGCAAAGTTGACTTAGAAGACATATCAGCATTCCAAGTTTTAAGCCATAAAGCTCTTCTAGCTAAAATAGTTAGAGACACATACCTGACATCAATTCTAATGATATCAAAGATGGCATCACAAATAAAATAATTAGCATGTTATAGAATAATAATGCTATGAGAATTATGATCTGTTACTTGTTGCGCTAAAGCTTCTAACCAAAAAGTTGAAGCTCCAGCAACATCCGCTAAAAATATAGCAGGAGTAGAGACAGTCCCATTAACCTTAGGGATTTTGTCCCAAACTCTAATCTCTCAGATGGCACAGGATATAATTGCTTAAAACGTTTTAAAAGGAGTAAATGAATTACCCAAATTATTCCATTCCCTGGCAATTACTTCAGAAATAGCATCAGGGACAGGAAACACTTCTGGAATAACTACAGGAGATTTAAAAACCTTATTTAAACGTTTAGTTTTAGTATCAAGAGGACCAGAATCCTCTATTTCTAATGCAATTAATACTTCTTTAAATAAAGAACGAATAAATTCCATCTTGAACAAATACAAAGATTTATCAGCATCAACCTCTGAGACAGAAACCTCTGAACCAGAAGAACCATTATCAGTATCAGAATGATGATGTTCATTTAAAAATTCATCTGAAAAAAGAGAAGTTTTAAAAGACTTTTATGTATACTAGAAGGAGAAATAACAGACATAGCCTTCTTAATGGATTTAGAAACAAATTCTCTTATGTTATCAGGAACACTCTGAGTATTAGATGTTGACGGAACAGCAACAGGTAATGTAACAGTACTAAAGGAAATTTTATCTGCATTAACAAGTTTGTCATAACATTTAATACAAACAACAGCTGAAGGAACAGATACCAAAAGTGATACACTTAGCTTTGGTAGCTCCAGCACCGGGCAGCGATTTTCCTGAAGTATCTTCTGACTGCAACATCTTGCGATATGTAATAGAAAAAACAACATATAAAGCAAAATTGATCAAATTCCTTAAATGACAGTTTCAGGAATGGGAAAAAAAAATGCCAGAGAACAAGCTTCTAGCAACCAGAAGCAATAAATAATGAGACTTAAATAATGTGGAGACAAAAGTGACGCCCATATTTTTTTAGCACCAAATAAGACGCCCACATTATTTGGCGCCTAAATGCTTTTGGCACCAAAAATTACGCCACATCCGGAACGCCAACACTTTTGACGCAAAAGAACGTCAAAAATGCCGCAAAATTTTTTTCTGTTTCCGGCGTCATACGTGTCGCCGGAAACAGAAAAAATTTTTGCGCCAAAAAAGTCCGCTCCAACAGGCCCATTTATCAAGCTCCGTACGGAGCTTGAAGGGCCGTGTTTCTGGCGAGTCTTCAGACTCGCCAGAAACACAACTTATGAAGCAGCGGTCTAAAGACCGCTGCTCCATAACCCTGTCCGCCTGCTCTGAACAGGCGGACAGGAATCGCCGGACATCAACCCGATCGAATACGATCGGGTTGATTGACAGCTCCCTGCTGGCGGCCGATTGGCCGCAAGTCAGCAGGGGGCGGCGTTGCACCAGCAGCTCTTGTGAGCTGCTGGTGCAATGTTAAATGCGGAGAGCGGATTGCTCTCCGCATTTAGCGAGGTCTTGCGGACCTGATCCGCAGTGTCGGATCAGGTCCGCAAGCCCTTTGATAAATGGGCCTGCAAGAATGACGCAATAAAATGAAGCATTTTCAGCCCCCGCGAGCCTAACAGCCCACAGGGAAAAAGTCAAATTTTTTAAGGTAAGAAAAAATGATTGATTCAAATGCATTATCCCAAATATGAAACTGACTGTCTGAAAATAAGGAATGTTGAACATCCTGAGTCAAGGTAAATAAATGTTTGAATACATATATTTAGAACTTTATAAAAAAGTGTCCAACCATAGCTTAGAGTGTCACAGAAAATAAGACTTACTTACCCCAGGACAATCATCTACATGTTTGTAGAAAGCCAAACCAGTACTGAAACGAAAATCAGCAGAGGTAATGGTATATATATATATAAGAGTATATCGTCGATCTGAAAAGGGAGGTAAGAGATGAATCTCTACGACCGATAACAGAGAACCTATGAAATAGACCCCGTAGAAGGAGATCATTGCATTCAAATAGGCAATACTCTCCTCACATCCCTCTGACATTCACTGCACGCTGAGAGGAAAACCGGGCTCCAACCTGCTGCGGCAAGCACATTAGTGTGCACAGCGAAATTGTGAGTACCCTGTGCATAGAGTACGGCTGTATTATTTGGAAATACTGCTTCAGATACACACATTGGGCACCTCTTTTTGTTTGAATTTCTGCAACTTCAACTCTGCATGCCTGGGCCGCTTTAACAATGGAATGTAAGCTCTAGATTTTTCCTTTGTCGAGATTTGCTACCTGCATCAGTGCATATCGGTCATTACATAATCGAATTCCACACATTCTTTTCAAACATATGTGGAGTGCGATTACGTAAATCTGAGCATGTGCTAATTGAGGTAGCAAATTCTGACAAAAGTGCAAAATACAACAGAACACCGGCTAACTTATAATGCTTTGGAGATGTCACAATTAGGCATATTGCAAAAAGCGAAATATCACACTTCTGGCTATCTGAGCAAGTACAGTGTTTTACACCCATGGACAGTAAAACATATCACTGAAACATAATAGCTTTTACTATAAGCATTTTTGCAGAAGTGTAATACAAAAATATTATCTGCAAAGCTTAAATGTGTATTTCACTTTGGGCTACCATTTCCTTTTAATATTTTCTTTAGTTGAATGAAAATAAAAAAAATAATTAATTACAAAAAAGAAAGGTTCACAATCTCTTTTTTATGTCCTTTGGATATAAAACATAATTTATGCTTACCTGATAAATTTATTTATTTAATTGTGGTGAGAGTCCACGATCCATTACTCCCAGGAATTACTCTTCCCTACAACTAGGAGGCGGCAAAGATTCCCAAACCCCAAGAGCAGTCTAATGTGTAGCCAAGTGAAATAAGGTAAGAAAAGAAATAAAAGCAAAAATAAATGGAGCAGGGAAAAAAAAAAATGCATAAATGATGTGTTCTTTCATACAAGTGGTGAGTCCATGATTCATTACTCCTGGGAACTAATAACCAAGCTGTGGAATCCACAAGTAATGAGACACAACGGGTAGGATTTTATAAACATCTTTTTTCACTAAAAAAGAAATCCACAACGCCACAAGAGCACAAAAATTGCATTTTTTTAAAATGTACTTACAATTTAATTAACAGGCAAAATTAAATCAAGCTGCAACAATTGCCTTAAGGACTTTCCTACCAAAGGCGGTAGGAAAGGCCGCAGCAGCAGTGACCGGGGCAATGCATGCAAGAGGCTGGAGAATAAAACATACTTGTGGGATATTCTCCTTCCCAACAGGAAGCTGCAAGAGGATCACCCACAGCAGAGCTGTCTATATAGCTCCTCCCCTAACTGCCACTACCAGTCATTCGACCGAAGACAAGCAAGAGAAAGGAGAAACTATAGGGTGCAGTGGTGACTGTAGTTTAAAAATAAAAAACACCTGCCTTATAATGACAGGGCGGGCCGTGGACTGGATACACCACAAGAGAAATAAATGTATCAGGTAAGCATAAATTATGTTTTCTCTTGTAAGGTGTATCCAGTCCACGGATCATCCATTACTTGTGGGATACCAATACCAAAGTTATAGGACACGGATGAAGGGAGGGACAAGGCAGGCGCTTAAACGGAAGGCACCACTGCCTGCAAGACCTTTCTCCCAAAAATAACCTCCGAAGAAGCAAAAGTATCAAATTTATAGAACTTTGAAAAAGTATGAAGCGAAGACCAAGTCGCCGCCTTACAAATCTGTTCAACAGAAGCCTCATTTTTAAAAGCCCATGTGGAAGCTACTGCTCTAGTAGAATGAGCTGTAATCCTTTCAGGAGGCTGCTGGCCAGCAGTCTCATAAGCTAAGCGTATTATACTCCTTAGCCAAAAAGAAAGAGAGGTTGCCGAAGCCTTTTGGCCTCTCCTCTGTCCAGAGTAGACAACAAACAATGCAGATGTTTGACGAAAATCTTTAGTAGCTTGTAAATAAAACTTTAAAGCACGAACCACGTCAAGATTGTGTAAAAGACGTTCCTTCTTTGAAGAAGGATTAGGACACAGTGATGGTACAACAATCTCCTGATTGATATTTTTATTAGATACCACCTTAGGTAAAAAAACAGGTTTGGTACCTTTGAAGAACCTTAAGAACTAAATTTAAACTCCAAGGCGGAGCAACAGGTTTAAACACAGGCTTGATTCTGACTAAAGCCTGACAAAACGCCTGCACGTCTGGAACCTCAGCCAGACGTTTGTGCAAAAAAAATAAAAAAAATAAAAAAAATGGACAGAGCAGAAATCTGTCCTTTTAAGGAACTAGCTGACAAACCCTTCTACAATCCTTCTTGTAGAAAAGATAATATCCTAGGAATCCTGACCTTACTCCATGAGTAACCCTTGGATTCACACCAATGAAGATATTTACACCATATCTTATGATAGATTTTCCTGGTGACAGGCTTTCGCGCCTGTATTAAGGTATCAATGACCGACTCGGAGAAACCACGCTTTGATAAAATCAAGCGTTCAATCTCCAAGCAGTCAGCCGCAGAGAAATTAGATTTGGATGGTTGAAAGGACCCTGAAGTAGAAGGTCCTGCCTCAGAGGCAGAGTCCATGGTGGAAAGGATGACATGTCCACCAGATCTGCATAGCAAGGTGCTATCAAAATTACCGATGCTCTCTCCTGTTTGATCTTGGCAATCAGACGAGAGAGCAGAGGAAACGGTGGAAACACATAAGCCAGGTTGAAGGACCAAGGCGCTGCTAGAGCATCTATCAGCGCTGCCTTGGGATCCCTGGATCTGGATCCGTAACAAGGAAGCTTGGCATTCTGGCGAGACGCCATGAGATCCAGTTCTGGTTTGCCCCAACGTGAATCAACTGTGCAAACACCTCCGGATGGAGCTCCCACTCCCCCAGATGAAAAGTCTGACGACTTAAAAAATCTGCCTCCCAGTTCTCTACTCCTTGAATATGGATAGCTGATAGATGGCAAGAGTGAATCTCTGCCCATTGAATTATCTTTGAAACCTCCAACATCGCTAGGGAACTCCTTGTTCCCCCTTGATGGTTGATGTAAGCTACAGTCGTGATGTTGTCCGACTGAAATCTGATGAACCTCACTGCCGCTAGCTGAGGCCAAGCCTGAAGAGCATTGAATATCGCTCTTAGTTCCAGAATGTTTATTGGAAGGAGTGCCTCCTCCTGAGTCCACGACCCCTGAGCCTTCAGAGAGTTCCAGACTGCACCCCAGCCTAGAATGCTGGCATCTGTTGTTACTATTGTCCAATCTGGCCTGCGGAAGGTCATACCTTTGGACAGATGGACCCGAGATAGCCACCAGAGAAGAGAATCCCTGGTCTCTTGATCCAGATTTAGTAGAGGGGACAAATCTGTGTAATCCCCATTCCACTGACTGAGCATGCAGATTTTCAGCGGTCTGAGATGTAGGCGGGCAAACGGAACTATGTCCATTGCCGCTACCATTAAGCCGATTACTTCCATACACTGAGCCACTGAAGGGCGAGAAGTATAATAAAGAACACGGCAGGAATTTAGAAGTTTTGACAACCTGTCCCCTGTCAGGTAAATCCTCATTTCTACAGAATCTATCCCAGGAAGGAAACTCTTGTGAGAGGGGAAAGAGAACTCTTCTTTTCGTTCACTTTCCACCCATGCGACCTCAGGAATGCCAGAACAATGTCCGTATGGGACTTGGCCATTTGGAAATTCGACGCCTGTATCAGAATGTCGTCTAAGTAAGGGGCTACTGCTATGCCCCGCTGCCTTAGGACCGCCAGAAGTGACCCCAGAACCTTTGTAAAGATTCTTGGTGCTGTAGCTAACCCAAAGGGAAGAGCCACAAACTGGTAATGCCTGTCTAGGAAGGTGAACCTGAGAAACCGATGATGATCTTTGTGTATCGGAATGTGAAGATAAGCATCCTTAAAGTCCACGGTAGTCATGTATTGACCCTCCTGGATCATAGGTAGGATGGTTCGAATAGTCTCCATCTTGAAAGATGGGACCCTGAGAAATTTGTTAAGGATATTGAGATCTAAGATTGGTCTGAAGGTTCCCTCTTTCTTGGGAACCACAAAGAGATTTTAATAGAAGCCTTGCCCCTGTTCCTCCTTTGGAACTGGGTGGATCACTCCCATAACTAGGAGGTCTTGAACACAATGTAAGAATGCCTCTCTCTTTATCTGGTCTGCAGATAATTGTGAGAGGTGAAATCTTCCTTTTGGGGAAGAAGCTTTGAAGTCCAGAAGATATCCCTGGGACACAATTTCCAACGCCCAGGGATCCTGGACATCTCTTGCCCAAGCCTGGGCGAAGAGAGAAAGTCTGCCCCCTACTAGATCCGTTACCGGATCGGGGGCTGATCTTTCATGCTGTCTTAGAGGCAGCAGCAGGCTTCTTGGCCTGCTTACCTTTGTTCCAGGCCTGGTTAGGTTTCCAGACCGGCTTGGACTGGGCAAAATTTCCCTCTTGTTTTGCATTAGAGGGAGTTGATGCCGCGCTCGTCTTAAAGTTTCGAAAGGCACGAAAATTTGTTTGTTTGGTCCTTAATTTATTAGACCTATCCTGAGGAAGGGCATGACCTTTTCCTCCAGTAATATCAGAAATGATCTCCTTCAGTCCAGGCCCGAATAGGGTCTGCCCCTTGAAGGGAATGTTGAGAAGCTTAGACTTTGAAGTAACATCAGCTGACCAGGATTTAAGCCATAGCGCCCTGCGCGCCTGTATAGCAAAACCTGAGTTCTTAGCCGTTAGTTTGGTTAAATGAACAACGGTGTCAGAAATAAATGAATTGGCTAGCTTAAGCGCTTTAAGCTTGTCAAGTATATCATCCAATGGAGTTTCTACCTGTAAGGCCTCTTCCAGAGACTCAAACCAGAAGGCCGCAGCAGCAGTGACCGGGGCAATGCATGCAAGAGGCTGGAGAATAAAACCTTGTTGAATAAACATTTTCTTAAGGTAACCCTCTAACTTTTATCCATTGGATCTAGGAAAGCACAACTGTCCTCGACGGGAATAGTTGTACGCTTAGCTAGGGTAGAAACTGCTCCCTCCACCTTAGGGACCGTTTGCCATAAGTCCTGTGTAGCGGCATCTATTGGAAACATTTTCTTAATAATAGGAGGGGGAGAGAACGGTACACCTGGTCTATCCCATTCCTTAGTAATAATATCTGAAAACCTTTTAGGTATTGGAAAAACATCAGTGTAAACAGGCACTGCATAGTATTTATCCAATCTACACAATTTCTCTGGCACTATAATGGTGTCACAGTCATCCAGAGTAGCTAAAACCTCCCTGAGCAACATGCGGAGGTGTTCAAGCTTAAATTTAAATGTAGACATATCAGAATCAGGTTGAAGCATCTTCCCTGAGTCAGAAAAATCACCCACAGAAAGAAGCTCTCCTGCCTCAGCTTCTGCATATTGTGAGGGGATATCAGACATAGCTACTAAAGCGTCAGAGAGCTCTGTATTTTTTCTAGTCCCAGAGCTGTCTCGCTTTCCTTGTAACCCTGGTAGTTTGGACAATACTGCTGTAAGGGTATGATCCATAACTGCCGCCATGTCTTGTAAAGTAAACGCCATGGGCGCACTAGATGTACTTGGCGCCACTTGAGCGGGAGTCCCTTGAGCGGGAGTCAAAGGTTCTGACACGTGGGGCGAGTTAGTCAGCATAACTTCTGCCTTGTCAATTTCCTCTGGTGATAAATCTTAGAATATGATCTTTATAACTTAAAGTAAAATCAGTACATTTGGTACACATTCTAAGAGGGGGTTCCACAATGGCTTCTAAACATAATGAACAAGGAGTTTCCTCTATGTCAGACATGTTTAAACAGACTAGCAATGAGACCAGCAAGCTTGGAAAACACCTTGATAAATGTAAACAAGCAAAAAATAAAAACGGTACTGTGCCTTTAAGAGAAAGAGCATTGCACCCACTTGCAAATGGATGATTAACCCCTTCGTTTCAAAACCGGATCAAAAAAACGATATAAACGTTTTTTAACAGTCACAACAAACTGCCACAGCTCTGTTGTGGCCCTACCTGCCCATACAACGACTTTTGAAGGCACAAAAACCCTTTGTAGAGGTCCTAAGTGTTCAGGGAAGCTGGAAGTCTTAAGCTGCAAAAACTACTGCACGATTTAGGCCTGAAATTAGGCCCCTCCCAACCTGTACTCACAGTGAGAGGGCCTAACAAAACTATCCCTAGGCAAAATCTAGCCAGCCATGTGGAAAAAACTGGGCCCCAATAAAGTTTTATCACCAATATGTAGAAAAAAACGTTTAAACACTTCCAGCAAACGTTATCTTATTTTCAGTAATGTGAGAAAGTAATAAGAATATTACCTTTTACAGCAAGCATGATACTAGTCGTTATTAAATCACTGTAATCAGGCTTACCTTAAATAAATCTGGTATTAACAGCATTTTCTAGCATATTCATTTCTCTAGAAAAATTTAAACTGCACATACCTCATAGCAGGAGACCCTGCACGCCATTCCCCCAGCTGAAGTTACCTCATCTCTTCAGTTATGTGTGAGAACAGCAATGGATCTTAGTTACAACCTGCTAAGATCATCAAAAACCACAGGCAGACTCTTCTTCAACTTTCTGCCTGAGGCTAAAACAGTACAACTCCGGTACCATTTGAAAATAATAAACTTTTGATTGAAGATAAACTACATAAATACCACATCTCTCTAGCTACTTCCTATGTTGTCGAGAGCTGCAAGAGAATGACTAGTAGTGGCAGTTAGGGGAGGAGCTATATAGACAGCTCTGCTGTGGGTGATCCTCTTGCAGCTTCCTGTTGGGAAGGAGAATATCCCACAAGTAATGGATGATCCGTGGACTGGATACACCTTACAAGAGAAATGAAATTTAGTCCTTAAGACTGCCTTATCCTTGACTAAAGATAAGAAAAACATAATTTATGCTTAGCAGATAAATTCCTTTACTTCCTGGCAGGGAGAGTCCACAACTTCTTTCCTTACTATTGGGAAATACAACACCTGGCCACCAGGAGGAGGCAAAGATACCCCAGCCAAAAGTCTAAATATCCCTCCCACTTCCCCTATCCCCCACCCAGTCATTCTGCAGAGGGAACAAGGAAAAGTAGGAGAAACATCAGGGTAAAAAAGCTGCCAGAAGAAATTTAAAAAGGGAGCCGCCCATCAGAAAAATAAATTACGGACAGGGTCATGGACTCTCCCTGCCAGGAAGGAAAGGAATGTATCTGGTAAGCATAAATTATGTTTTCCTTCCATAAGGCAGGGAGAGTCCACGACTTATATCCTTACTGTTGGGAAAACTATACACAAGCTCCAGAGGACACTGAATGAATAACAGAAGGGAACAGAAAAAAAGAGGTGGACCCTATTCTGAGGGAACTACAGCCTGCAAAACTTTTCTCCAAAAAGCTACTTTAGCCGAAGCAAAAACATCAAACTTGTAAAATTTAGAAAAAGTGTGTAAGGAAGACCAGGTAGTTGCCTTACAAATCTGATCCATAGAGGCTTCGTTCTTAAAAGCCCAGGAGGAAGCCACTGCTCTAGTGGAATGAGCCGTTATCCTCTCAGGAGGCTGTTGTTGCGCTGTCTCATAAGCTAAGCGGATGACAGTCCTCAACCAGAAAGATAGGGAAGTCCTAGTAGCCTTCTGCCCATTACGCTTCCCAGTATAGACAACAAAGAGGAAGATTGCTTGAACTCCTTAGTAGCCTGAAGATAAAACTTCAAGGCACGAACCACATCCAGTTGTGAAGCAAACGTACCTTCGCTGAAGAAGGATAAGGACACAAGGAAGGAACAACAATCTCTTGATTGATGTTGCGATCTGACACTACCTTAGGAAGGAATCCTAATTTAGTACAGAAAACCGCCTTATCCGCATGGAAAACAAGATAAGGGGGGTCACACTGTAAAGCAGAAATCTCAAAAACTCTGCGTGCAGAAGCTAAAGCCAACAAAAAGAGAACCTTCCAGGATAATAATTTAATGTTAACAGTATGCATAGGCTCCAACGAAGCCTGCTGCAAAACACGAAAAACAATATTGAGGCTCGAGTCAGAGCCTTTACAAAGTCTTGCACATTTGGAAGCTCAGCCAATCTCTTGTGCAGTAACACTGAAAGAGCCGAGATCTTTTTTTTCAGCGAACTAGCAGATAGACCCTTCTCCAGTCCATCCTGGAGAAAAGATACAATTCTGGCAACCTTAACCTTGTGCCAAGAAAAAACACGCTTTTTATACCAGTATAAGTAAGTCCTCCACACTTTATGGTAGATAAGACGAGTAACTGGTTTACTGGCTAAGACTAAGCATTCAATCTCCACACAGTCAGCCTCAGAGAATCTAGATTTTTATGTACTAATGGACCTTGTATCAGCAGGTCCCTGCGACAAGGTAACTTCCATGGAGGACACACAAAAGGTATACCACAGTGCAACTCCAAAGATAATTTAAGCTATTTCAGTATACAGCTCTGCCTATTGGCCGGTAAAAAGTAATCAGAAAGGGTAAAAAAGGGTCTGGAACAGCGCTTATACAGCAAAAAGTAATCAACCAGAGGGAGGATAGAGATCTAGACACACCAGATGATCTTAATACAATAATAATATATTGACACAATTCCCATATACTACTCAACTAATTAATAAGTGACCGGTCACTTTAAAACTACATATATATTTAAAATATAATTGCAAAGATATGTGGGTACTCTATTTCAATGTCTAAGTTAAAACATAGTAACGTGTGTCCACAGATACTTGTTTAAAAACAGTCATCCATATGCAAAACAGTATAACACTGTGTGGAAAACAAAAATAGTCTCTAAAAAGTGACTTAGATAGAATATAAAATTCTAAGACTACTGCTTTTTAACTTTATTGGCAGTGCGTCTAAAATCAAAACCTTCTCCTCTCCACAGACCTGACAGCGCGTTTGTTTATTATCTGCTCATCAGGACTCCCACTCTTTGCGGATGAAGAAGAGAAGAAATATCCGTGTGTTTAAAAGGTTCTCTTATATAAATCCTCACCTAGATTCTCCATGTAGAATAGCCATTATTGAGACGCTTCCGCGTCACGTGTTAATCTTCGGCCAATGGCTGCTTCCAAAAAACATGAGGTTTAACAGCTTGGAGTACCTGTTCGGGTGCTTCCGTGTCACATGTGATGATCTGGCCAATAGCTGCTCTCAAAAATCGGCTTGTGCAAATGATCCCACGTAGAGTACAAAAGTTCTTGTTTTCTCTGTGCAGAGATATGGATTGAATTGCCCCTGAGCCACTTACTATACAGACACAGTCATTCAATCGATGCGTTTCGCCTTCTTGCAACACTTTTTCAAGATGAATGGCTAGTGTCTGGTAGATTCTTAAATACCTCCTGGCTCCAATTGTTCCATTCCTTCTCTCTTCTCACCTTAAGGTGGATTTATTTCTTAAGGTGGAATAGTCCTTTGGTGGATTTGAATGTTTCAATGTATATTATTCTTCAATTTTAGATGGGTATCCTTGTGGGATTTGGACAATAGTCTCCAATCTTTATGGCTTCCACATATCCTATACGGTGTTAACTGTATAGAAAGTTCCACAAGCTATTTTCTGACATTAAATAAAAACATAATTTATGCTTACTTGATAAATTCCTTTCTCCTGTAGTGTAGTCAGTCCACGGGTCATCATTACTTCTGGGATATTAACTCCTCCCCAACAGGAAGTGCAAGAGGATCACCCAAGCAGAGCTGCTATATAGCTCCTCCCCTCTACGTCACACCCAGTCATTCGACCGAGAACCAAACGAGAAAGGAGAAACTATAGGGTGCAGTGGTGACTGGAGTATAATTAAAAAATTTAGACCTGCCATAAAAAACAGGGCGGGCCGTGGACTGACTACACTACAGGAGAAAGGAATTTATCAGGTAAGCATAAATTATGTTTTCTCCTGTTAAGTGTAGTCAGTCCACGGGTCATCATTACTTCTGGGATACCAATACCAAAGCTAAAGTACACGGATGACGGGAGGGACAGGCAGGATCTTTATACGGAAGGGACCACTGCCTGAAGAACCTTTCTCCCAAAAACAGCCTCCGAAGAAGCAAAAGTGTCAAATTTGTAAAATTTGGAAAAAGTATGAAGAGAAGATCAAGTTGCAGCCTTGCAAATCTGTTCAACAGATGCCTCATTCTTAAAGGCCCAAGTGGAAGCCACAGCTCTAGTAGAATGAGCTGTAATTCTTTCAGGAGGCTGCTGTCCAGCAGTCTCATAGGCTAAACGTATTATGCTACGAAGCCAAAAAGAGAGAGAGGTAGCAGAAGCTTTTTGACCTCTCCTCTGTCCAGAATAAACGACAAACAGGGAAGAAGTTAGGCGAAAATTTTTAGTTGCCTGTAAATAAAATTTCAGGGCACGAACTACATCCAGATTGTGTAGAAGTCGTTCCTTCTTTGAAGAAGGGTTAGGACACAATGATGGGACAACAATCTCCTGATTGATATTCCTATTAGTGACTACCTTAGGTAAGAACCCAGGTTTAGTACGCAGAACTACCTTGTCTGAATGAAAAATCAGATATGGAGAATCACAATGTAAGGCCGATAACTCAGAGACTCTTCGAGCCGAGGAAATAGCCATTAAAAACAGAACTTTCCAAGATAACAATTTAATATCAATGGAATGAAGGGGTTCAAACGGAACACCCTGTAAAACGTTAAGAACTAAATTTAAGCTCCATGGTGGAGCAACAGTTTTAAACACAGGCTTAATCCTGGCCAAAGCCTGGCAAAAAGCCTGAACGTCTGGAACTTCTGACAGACGTTTGTGTAAAAGAATGGACAGAGCTGAGATCTGTCCCTTTAAGGAACTAGCAGATAAACCCTTTTCTAAACCCTCTTGTAGAAAGGACAATATCCTAGGAATCCTAACCTTACTCCATGAGTAACTCTTGGATTCGCACCAATGTAAGTATTTACGCCATATTTTATGGTAAATCTTTCTGGTAACAGGTTTCCTAGCCTGTATTAAGGTATCAATTACTGACTCCGAAAATCCACGCTTTGATAAAATCAAGCGTTCAATTTCCAAGCAGTCAGCTTCAGAGAGATTAGATTTTGATGTTTGAAAGGACCCTGAATTAGAAGGTCCTGTCTCAGAGGCAGAGACCAAGGTGGACAGGATGACATGTCCACTAGATCTGCATACCAGGTCCTGCGTGGCCACGCAGGCGCTATTAGAATCACCGATGCTCTCTCCTGTTTGATCCTGGCAATCAATCGAGGAAGCATCGGGAAGGGTGGAAACACATAGGCCATCCCGAAGGTCCAAGGTGCTGTCAAAGCATCTACCAGGACCGCTCCCGGGTCCCTGGACCTGGACCCGTAACAAGGAAGCTTGGCGTTCTGGCGAGACGCCATGAGATCTATCTCTGGTTTGCCCCAAAGTCGAAGTATCTGGGCAAAGACCTCCGGATGAAGTTCCCACTCCCCCGGATGAAAAGTCTGACGACTTAGGAAATCCGCCTCCCAGTTCTCCACTCCAGGAATGTGGATCGCTGACAGGTGGCAAGAGTGAGACTCTGCCCAGCGAATTATCTTCGATACTTCCATCATCGCTAGGGAGCTTCTTGTCCCTCCTTGATGGTTGATGTAAGCTACAGTCGTGATGTTGTCCGACTGAAACCTGATGAACCCCCGAGTTGTTAACTGAGGCCAAGCCAGAAGGGCATTGAGAACTGCTCTCAATTCCAGAATGTTTATTGGAAGGAGACTCTCCTCCTGAGTCCATGATCCCTGAGCCTTCAGGGAATTCCAGACAGCGCCCCAACCTAGTAGGCTGGCGTCTGTTGTTACAATTGTCCAATCTGGTCTGCTGAATGGCATCCCCCTGGACAGATGTGGCCGAGAAAGCCACCATAGAAGAGAATTTCTGGTCTCTTGATCCATTCCACTGACTTAGCATGCACAATTGCAGTGTTCTGAGATGTAGGCGTGCAAAGGGTACTATGTCCATTGCCGCTACCATTAAGCCGATTACCTCCATGCATTGAGCCACTGACGGGTGTTGAATGGAATGAAGGACACGGCAAGCATTTTGAAGCTTTGTTAACCTGTCTTCTGTCAGGTAGATCTTCATTTCTACAGAATCTATAAGAGTCCCCAAGAAGGGAACTCTTGTGAGTGGAAAGAGAGAACTTTTCTCTTCGTTCACCTTCCACCCATGCGACCTTAGAAATGCCAGTACTAACTCTGTATGAGACTTGGCAGTTTGAAAGCTTGACGCTTGTATCAGAATGTCGTCTAGGTACGGAGCCACCGAAATTCCTCGCAGTCTTAGTACCGCCAGAAGAGCGCCCAGAACCTTTGTGAAGATTCTTGGAGCCGTAGCCAATCCGAATGGAAGAGCTACAAACTGGTAATGCCTGTCTAGGAAGGCAATCCTTAGATACCGGTAATGATCTTTGTGAATCGGTATGTGAAGGTAAGCGTCCTTTAAATCCACTGTGGTCATGTACTGAACCTTTTGGATCATGGGTAAGATTGTCCGAATAGTTTCCATTTTGAACGATGGAACTCTTAGGAATTTGTTTAAGATCTTTAAATCCAAGATTGGTCTGAAGGTTCCTTCTTTCTTGGGAACCACAAACAGATTTGAGTAAAACCCCTGTCCGTGCTCCGACCGCGGAACCGGGTGGATCACTCCCATTAGTAAAAGATCTTGTACACAGCGTAGAAACGCCTCTTTCTTTATTTGGTTTGTTGACAACCTTGAAAGATGAAATCTCCCTTTTGGGGGAGAGATTTTGAAGTCCAGAAGATATCCCTGAGATATGATCTCTAACGCCCAGGGATCCTGGACATCTCTTGCCCAAGCCTGGGCGAAGAGAGAAAGTCTGCCCCCCACTAGATCCGTTCCCGGATCGGGGCCCTCAATTCATGCTGTCTTAGGGGCAGCAGCAGGTTTTCTGGCCTGCTTGCCCTTGTTCCAGGACTGGTTAGGTTTCCAGCCTTGTCTGTAGCGAGCAACAGCTCCTTCCTGTTTTGGTGCAGAGGAAGTTGATGCTGCTCCTGCCTTGAAGTTACGAAAGGCACGAAAATTAGACTGTCTAGCCCTAGGTTTGGCTCTGTCTTGAGGCAGGGCATGACCTTTACCTCCTGTAATGTCAGCGATAATTTCTTTCAAACCGGGCCCGAATAAGGTCTGCCCTTTGAAAGGTATGTTAAGTAATTTAGATTTAGAAGTAACATCAGCTGACCAGGATTTTAGCCACAGTGCTCTACGTGCCTGAATGGCGAATCCGGAATTCTTAGCCGTAAGTTTAGTTAAATGTACTACGGCATCTGAAATAAATGAATTAGCTAGCTTAAGGGTTTTAAGCTTATTTGAAATCTCATCTATAGTTATTGAGTCAAGAGTCTCTTCCAGAGACTCGGACCAAAATGCGGCCGCAGCCGTGACAGACGCAATACATGCAAGGGGTTGCAATATAAAACCTTGTTGAACAAACATTTTCTTAAGGTAACCCTCTAATTTTTTATCCATTGGATCAGAAAAGGCACAGCTATCCTCCACCGGGATAGTGGTACGCTTAGCTAGAGTAGAAACCGCTCCCTCCACCTTAGGGACCATCTGCCATAAGTCCCGTGTGGTGGCGTCTATTGGAAACATTTTTCTAAATACAGGAGGGGGGGAAAAGGGTACACCGGGCCTATCCCACTCCTTAGTAATTATCTCTGTAAGCCTCTTAGGTATAGGAAATACGTCAGTACTCGCTGGTACTGCATAGTATCTATCCAGCCTACATAATTTCTCTGGGATTGCAACGGTGTTACAATCAGTCAGAGCCGCTAATACCTCCCCTAGCAGTACACGGAGGTTTTCTAGTTTAAACTTAAAATTTGAAATGTCTGAATCCACTCTATTTGGATCAGATCCGTCACCTGCAGATTGAAGCTCTCCGTCCTCATGTTCTGCAAATTGTGACGCAGTATCTGACATGGCCCTATTATTATCAGCGCACTCTGTTCTCACCCCAGAGTGATCTCGCTTACCTCTAAGTTCTGGTAATTTAGACAAAACTTCAGTCTTAACATTAGCCATGTCCTGTAGTGTGATTTGTAATGGCCGCCCTGAAGTACCCGGCGTTACAATATCACGCACCTCCCGAGCGGGAGATGCAGGTACTGACACGTGAGGCAAGTTAGTCGGCATAACTTCCCCCTCGTTATTTGGTGAATGATGTTCAATTTGTACAGATTGACTTTTATTTAAAGTAGCATCAATGCAATTAGTACATAAATTTCTATTGGGCTCCACCTTGGCTTTTGCACATATAGCACAGAGATATTCCTCTGAGTCAGACATGTTTAACAAACTAGCAATTAAACTAGCAAGCTTGGAAATACTTTTCAACTCAATTTACAAGTAATATGAAAAACGCACTGTGCCTTTAAGAAGCACAGAAAAAAACTATGACAGTTGAATAACAATGAACCGGAGAAATTATAAAAACCAAATTTTCCCCGGTAAAGGTATAAATTTAGCAAAGGATTGCCCCCATTAGCAATGGATAACTAACCCTTAATAGCAGAAAAAAATGTACAAAATATAAACGTTTTTTATCACAGTCAAAGCACAATCTCACAGGTCTGCTGTGAGTGATTACCTCCCTCAAAATAACTTTTGAAGACCCTTGAGCTCTGTAGAGACGATCCGGATCATGCAGGGAGAGAAACAGACTTGTGACTGAATTTCTGATGCGTAGCAAAAGCGCCAAAATAGGCCCCTCCCCCTCACACACAGCAGTGAGGGAAGTTCAGTAAACTGTCTTAAATTAAAATAAACGACAGTGCCCAAAACAATTTTTCACCCAGTACCTCAGATAATTAAACGATTTAACATGCCAGCAAAACGTTTAAAATCAAATAATATGAAATGTCATTATACAGCCTGCTGCTAGACGTTCCCACTGCAAGTTAGGCTAAAAGTTATATGCATATAGTATTATCCCAGTGAAGTGCCATTCCCCAGAATACTGAAGTGTAAACATATATACATAACAGCCTGATACCAGTTGCTACTACTGCATTTAAGGCTGAACTTACATTATATCGGTATTGGCAGTATTTTCTCAGTCAATTCCATTCCTCAGAAAATAATATACTGCAACATACCTCTTTGCAGGTGAACCTGCCCGCTGTCCCCTGATCTGAAGTTTACCTCACTCCTCAGAATGGCCGAGAACAGCAAAATGAATCTTAGCTACGCCGGCTAAAATCATCCAAAAAACTCAGGTAGATTCTTCTTCAAATTCTACCTAAGAAGGAACAACACACTCCGGTGCTGTTTTAAAATAACAAACTTTTGATTGAAGATATAAAAACTAAGCATAATCACCACAGTCCTCTCACACATCCTATCTATTAGTTGGGTGCAAGAGAATGACTGGGTGTGACGTAGAGGGGTGGAGCTATATAGCAGCTCTGCTTGGGTGATCCTCTTGCACTTCCTGTTGGGGAGGAGTTAATATCCCAGAAGTAATGATGACCCGTGGACTGACTACACTTAACAGGAGAAAATGTATATACTTTAATAAAGTCACTAATAATTTTCTCATATCTAACATGGTGTTAACTGTATAAAAGTTCCACAAGCTATTTTTAGACAATAAATATAAGGTGTATATACTTTAATACATAAAATTGCTATTCATTTTCTCATATATATCTCTAGATAGGACCCTTCCATTTTAAGTCTCAACTTACATGTATTAGTGTTTATATACTGTGTCAATTCAATCCACAATAAATGGGGTCAAGTCAAATTCTGAATTTAGGCCTGCAGGGTATAAAGTCCCCAACTCATGTATGAGTTCTGCTTCTTTTCTAAGAATTAAAGGGCCATAATACCCAAATGTTTAAACACTTGAAAGTGATGCAGCATAGCTGTAAAAAGCTGACTAGAAAATATCACCTGAACATCTCTATGTAAAAAAGAAAGATATTTTACCTCAAAAGTTCCTCAGTAGCCACCTCCCATTGTAAAGGATTTCTAAGCAGCATTTTAGTGTGTCTGTCCTGGGACATCTGAAGGGATGAGCATTGTGCACTCTCATATTATTTCACCAATCAGGTAAAGGAAGCTTACTATGAATTCTCATGAGAGTTAAGTCAAATCTCATGAGATCACAGTAAGAGTTCATGACCTCAGCACTGCTGATGCTGATTGGCTGCTGTTCATTTCTTCATTTTTTTTTAATTTTTACCTGCAGCTGGGACCAGCTGAGTATAACTTTTTACACAGAACTAACTCTGCTGAGCTGAGGAGATTGTGAGGTAAAATATCTTCCTTTTTTATATAGAGATGCTCAGGTGATATTTTCCTGTCAGCTTTTTACACTTATACTGCATCAGTTTCAAGTGATTTAGCATATGAGTATTATCTCCCTTTAATTTCTGGTAATTCCCACCTCTCCAATTCTTTTTCACTTTTCACAGCCCAACAAATTATGTTTTTGTGCTGTTTTTATGTACTTTCTTAAAATGGTCATACAAGCAGGTTTCTAGCTAATCCTTCTCTATATTGTACAGATGCTCCATTATTCTGTCTTTATATGGTCTTGATGTATTCACTCAAGGCCAGAATGTTTTTTAGATTTGCTGCTTTTCAATATATAAATATAGGCTTTTCTGATATTTCCTTACCCAAAAATACGTCAGATTTAACGACATGCCAATGTTTGCGTATCATTATTTCCATAATCTTGTGTTTTTAAATAAAAGGAGTTATAAATGGTACCTTGATGCCTATTTTTTCATCCACCACCAGTTCTCTTTCCCTAGAATGGTTTTTCTATCTTCTCTACTCACTTATAGTTTTGCTTTTTCCAGTACTTTCCTATCATAATTTCTTTCTATAAATCTTTCCTCCAAAGTACGGATCTGGATATCATAGTCTACTACCCTGGTGCAGTTCCTTTTTATCCACAGGAACTGTCCTTTTGGACATCTACCTCTTTAAAATGTTTTTTAGTATTTAGTGTGTTCTCTTCTGTCATTATGTCTAAATCTAGAACCATAGTGCCTTCTTTGCTGTAATTGTAGGTAAAATGTAAACCTATTGTATTCTCATTCATTTCTGTGAAGAAATCCATTAAACTACATTCACTTTCTGTTAAAGATTTTGAGGTTTGCGCCCAGTACCATACCAACTGGGCACAAACCTCGTACTCTTTAAACGGTACTTTGATGACATCCTGATTATTTGGAGAGGGAGTGAAAGTAGTTTATTGGATTTCTTCACAGAAAGGAATGAGAATACATTAGAGAACCTTTTAAACACACAGATATTTCTTCTCTTCCTTATCCTCAAAGAGTGGGAGTCCTGATGAGCAGGTAATAAACGAACAAGCTGTCAGTTCTGTGGAGAGGAGAAGTTTTTGATTTTAGGTGCACTGCCAAAGAAGTTAAAATGCAGTAGCCTCAGGATCTTATATTCTGACTTTTTAGAGACTATTTTTGTTTTCCACACAGTGTTATACTGTTTTGCATATGGATGACTGTTTTTAAACAGGTTTCTGTGGTCACATGTTATTATGTTTTAACATAGACATTGAAATAGAGTACCCACATATCTTTGCAATTATATTTTAAATATATATGTAGTTTTATAGTAACCGGTCACTTATTAATTAGTTAAGTAGTATATGGGAATTGTGTCAATAAATTATTTTTGTATTAAGATCATCTGGTGTGTCTAGAACTCTATCCTCCCTCTTAGAAACAGAAACACTACCACTTTAAGGGAGAGTTGTTAGGTACGCCAAGTATTGTGTGAAGATTTTTGTATCTAACAGTAGTTGTTACAAAAATAAGATACAAAAATAGAATACAATAAAAAAAATTGAAAAAAATAATAAAAAATAAAAATTAAACCATAAAAATCGATAAAAAATTATAAAAAATGTAAATGTATGTGTAAAATTAAAAATATAAAATATAAGATAAAATATATGATAAAATGTAAGATAAATCTAAAGTCTCTGGAGGTACATTTGAGGCTAAATATTCAAATGATGAAAATATGATGAAATATTTATGGATTCAAATGATGAAAATATGATGAAATATTTATGGAGTATATGTAGGTGAAAAATATGCACTCACATTTATGGAAGCACTATGAAGTGCTATATGGACAGGCCAGAAATTCAAGAGTAAACTGGCAAACTCTCCTCCTGTAGCAACAGCAGGTATAGCTGTGAGGGTATTTTATCTTCTTCCTTGGAATAGATCAAAAAAGAACATCCATAGCGCAATATGTTTGATACATAAAAAATGTAGAGAAAATACCAAATCTTTTGCACTCACATTTGGTGAAGCACTTCCAAGTGCTGTACTCGCAGGCCAGATATTCTAGAGCAGTCTGGCTAACTCTTTTCATCTCTCAGGACGGTCTCAAGAAGCATGTGCCTCGGGACAGATGATCTGGACAGAGCCACCAAGAGAGCGATTATCTTGATCGGTTGTCTAACACAATCTGTTGTGACAGATCTGATTGGTCACCGTTCCACTGTCTCAGCATAAACAGTTGTAAGGGACTGAGACTGAATCTGGAAAAAGGAATGATGTCCATACAGCACACCATGAATCCAATCACCTCCATACACTGAGCCACGGAGGGACCCAGGGATGTCCAGAGGGCAAGACATGCAGACGTTAGCTTGCAACATCTCTGGTCCATTAGAAATATCCTCTTGGATATGGAGTCTAATATAGTACCCAGGAAATTCACCCTGGTATTTGGAATAAGAGAACACTTTTCCAAGTTTACCATCCATCCATGTGATCGAAGAAGACTGAGAAGGGACTCTGAATGCTCGTCCGCTAGATGAAAAGATGGTGTCTGTACCAAGATATCGTCCAGGTAACGTGCTAATGCAATACCTTGTGTTCTGGCAATGGCTAGAAGAGCCCCCAGAACCTTTGTAAAAATTCTTGGGGCAGTAGCTAGGCCAAACGGAAGTGCAATGAACTGGAAGTGCTGATCCAGAAAGGCAAATCTCAGGAACTGAAAATGTTCCCTGTGTATTGGAACGTAAAGGTATGCATCCTTCAGGTCTATGGTGGTCATAAACTGTCCTTCCTGAACCAGAGGAAGAAATGACCGTACCGTCTCCATCTTGAAGGAGAGGTCACTGAGAAATTAGTTTAGGCACTTTAGGTCCAGAATTCGACGGAAAGTCCCCTCCTTTTTTGGGACCACGAAAAGGTTTGAATAGAACCCCAAACCTATTTCTTCGGTAGGCACTGGGACAATTACTCCTAGAGAGGATAGATTCCGTACGCACTCTAAAAAGGCAGCCCTCTTCTCTGGTCTGGTAGACAGACTTGAGAGTAGTAATCTGCCCCTGCGCGAATGAGATTTGAAACCTATCCGGTATCCCTGAGATACGACCACCAGGACCCAAGGATCCTGGACATCTCAGATCTAAGCGTCTGAAAAAAGAGACAGTCTGCCCCCTACTTGATCCGATCCCGGATCGGGGGCCCCCCCTTCATGCCGATTTGTTCTTGTCGGGTTTCTTAGTTTGTTTAGACTTATTCCAGGACTGAGCCGGCTTCCAAGTACTCTTGGGCTGCTCTGGCTTGGATGAGGATTGCTGTCGTTGGGATTTGTCAGAACGAAAGGAATGAAAATTAGAAGATTGTCGTCCCTTAGACCTGTTAATCTTATCCTGCGTTAGGAAGGCACCCTTCCCTCCAGTAACCGTAGAAATAATGGAGTCCAGCCCTGGACCAAATAAAATCTTCCCCTTAAAGGGAAGCAAAAGGAGTCTTGATTTAGAAGTCATATCCGCAGATCAAGACTTCAACCAGAGAGCCCGGCGGGCTAGAACCGCAAAGCCAGTGTCCTTTGCATTTAGGCAAATAATCTGCATATTCGCGTCACAGATTAAGGAATTTGCAATTCTCAGAGCCTTAATTCTCTCTTAAATGTCCTAGAGGGGAGTTTCCACCTCAATGAGTTCTTACAGAGTCGCACCAGTAGGTAGCTGCTCTAGCAACCGGGGCCACAGCGGCCGCCGGTTGTAATTAAAACCCTGTATGTTGAAACATTTTCCTCAGAAATGATTCCATTTTTTTTATCCAGCGGCTCTCTAAAAGAAGAACTATCCTCAAGGGGGATAGTAGTACGCTTAACAAGCATTGAGATAGTCAGGGACTGGGAATCATTTTTTTAAAGTAGACGAGGGGGAAAAGAAGATCCAATTCTTTCCCATTCGTTACTAATAATGTTCGCCATTTTAACGGGCACAGGAAAAGTCAGAGGGACCTTCCTGTCTTCGTAAAACCCTGTCTAATTTAGGGATCTTAGGTTCCTCAGGTAGCGTAGCCTCTGGAACTTCTAGCGTAGACAAAACCTCAGATGCTCAATTTTAAATCTAAAGGAGGGTTCCTCCGCTGTGGGAGGTTTAGACACTAAAATCTCTAACCCAGAAAGTTCACCCTCTGAAGCTACAGAAGTTAACTCATCCTCGGATAGCTGAGACCTAATAGCTAAATAGCTAAATCTGACAAAAATTTAGATGACTTCAGGTCAGGAGAACTATGTTTAAGCTTTCTCTTACGTTTGCCAGAGGAAGGTAAAGCACTCAGGGCCGCAGACACCGCCGATTGTAACTGCGCGGTAAAGTCAGCAGGAAAAGATGGAGGATTAGTTGTGCTGCGGGGAACTGCATGTGGAGTGGGTAGCGTAGAAAGGGTAGTAATCTCACGGGACATAAAATCTTGAGAGGTAGACGGCTCAGAGGGGCTAATAGCGCTAAGAATATTAGCAGGCTTTTCTCCCTTCTTAGACTTTAGAACAGTATTTAGGCATATGGAACAAAATTGAGCAGGCGGGTAAACCACTGCCTCCTCACAATATAAACAGGAATTATTATTCAAGACAGAAGGAGTTGAACCTTCTAATGTATCAGAGTCCTCCAGCTTAGTATATACCCACAGAAGGACACAAAAGGAAAACGCTTTAATTTTAAAAATGACACCTTTATACTCCCAATGGCCGGGGCACTTACCACCTCCGAGACCCAGACACCTAACAGTGAAAACTCTCTCCTCAGGGGTAAAGTCTGCAACAGGATCATAGTAAATGAAAAGAGACCGCACCTGGTCACGTGGTGCGTAAGACAGGACTTCCCTTGCTATTAAAAAGGGGGGCCAAGCTATTATGAGCTGCGCAACACTTTAAAAACGAAAGTGAAACCTGTTTGTTCCAAGCCAAAAACACACAGGCTATGAGCCCAAAAAAAACCTCACACATTAAGCAGCATAACAAAACCCCAAGCTGTTCGAATAATCTCCCTGTAGGATATATTATCCCTTGATCCTATCGAGGTATAAAGGAGCCACACTGTGACCCTGTATAGCGTTTGAGTGTGTATTTTAAAAAACAGAATTTATGTTTACCTGATAAATTACTTTCTCCAACGGTGTGTCCGGTCCACGGCGTCATCCTTACTTGTGGGATATTCTCTTCCCCAACAGGAAATGGCAAAGAGCCCAGCAAAGCTGGTCACATGATCCCTCCTAGGCTCCGCCTTCCCCAGTCATTCGACTGACGTAAAGGAGGAATATTTGCATAGGAGAAATCATATGATACCGTGGTGACTGTAGTTAAAGAAAATAAATTATCAGACCTGATTAAAAAACCAGGGCGGGCCGTGGACCGGACACACCGTTGGAGAAAGAAATTTATCAGGTAAACATAAATTCTGTTTTCTCCAACATAGGTGTGTCCGGTCCACGGCGTCATCCTTACTTGTGGGAACCAATACCAAAGCTTTAGGACACGGATGAAGGGAGGGAGCAAATCAGGTCACCTAGATGGAAGGCACCACGGCTTGCAAAACCTTTCTCCCAAAAATAGCCTCAGAAGAAGCAAAAGTATCAAATTTGTAAAATTTAGTAAAAGTGTGCAGTGAAGACCAAGTCGCTGCCTTACATATCTGATCAAAAGAAGCCTCGTTCTTGAAGGCCCATGTGGAAGCCACGGCCCTAGTGGAATGAGCTGTGATTCTTTCAGGAGGCTGCCGTCCGGCAGTCTCATAAGCCAATCTGATCATGCTTTTAAGCCAAAAAGAGAGAGAGG